>NW_026652278.1:177004841-177106416 GCF_009828535.3 Hylobates moloch
TTTTTTTTTTTTTTTTGAGACGGAGTCTCGCTCTGTCGCCCAGGCTGGAGTTCAGTGGTGCGATCTTGGCTCAGTGCAAACTCTGTCTCCAGGGTTCACGCCATTCTCCTGCCTCAGCCTCCAGAGTAGCTGAGACTACAGGCACCCACCACCATGCCCAGCTAATTTTTTGTATTTTTAGTAGGGGCAGGGTTTCACCATTTTAGCTAGGATGGTCTCAAGCTCCTGACCTCGTGATCTGCCCACTTCGGCCTCCCAAAGTGCTGGGATTGCAGGCGTGAGCCACTGTGCCCGGCCTGCATGTGGATTCTTAAGGTATACAGAGCTTATGTTATTCTTTCAAAATAACATATAATAGTATATTATAATAATAATGTAAGAATAATGTTTACATTATTCTTCTATTTTCTGGGATTTTTAGTGCTGGGTACTGCAGCTCACACCTGTAATCCCAGTACTTTGAAAGGCTGAGGCAGGAGGACTGCATGAGTCCAAGAATTCAAGACCAGCCTGAGCCACATAGTAAGACCTCATGTCTACAAAAAATTAAAAACTAGCCATGCATGGTGGCACATGCCTGTAGTCCCAGCTACTCAGGAGGCTGAGGCAGGACGATTGCTTGAGCCCAGGAGTTTGAGGCTGCAGTGAGCTATGATTGTGCCACTGCACTTCAGTCTGGCTGACAGAGTGAGACTCTGTCTTTAAGAAAAAGATTTTTAGAGAAAAAATTGATGAGGTAGTGAAATTATGGAAACTCAAAAGAAGAATTAAAGTTCACTTAGCTACTATGTCAATTAAATGCTCCATATTTCAAAGCTCATGCTTATTATTCTATGCCAGATTGTCCTTTAATACAACTTCGAAGCAGTAATTTACTACCTGAAATGACTATAGTAATTTTTATAAAATAACACATTATCACCTTTGTACCTTTCATTCTCTCTTAAAATAAATGTACTGTTTTCAACATTTTTATTACTGCTTATTTCATGGTGAGGGCATGTGTTTGTGTGTTTGTTTCCTGACGCTCTCTCTGTGATAGATATTAAGTGCCATTCACTTTTGTATGTTTCACTGAATGGCGTCTGGACTACAAGGACTATATATAGTCACACATGTTTGTTGAATAAATGGATGAATGAATGAATGAGAGTCCTGAAATCTTAATTAATTACTGAGAGCTTAATTACAAAGTTCATTTGTTACTTAAAAAGCTGTCTTTAAACATTTTATACATAAAACATGCGTTGCAAACGCATTTTATTTCATAGTTAAATGTTTTCATATTGGTTTTCTCATAGTGGGCTCCTGTATTTCCTTCACCTTTCTCATGCAATCGCATTTTGTTATACACATTTTCTTGAAAACTAGGCCCAAGCAGGGGGTCAGAAGAACAATTATGTTCTTTACTATAACAGAAGTGGGAGAAATAATTCCTAGTTCTGTTTTCTGATAGAAGCTTCAGGGCAGAGTAAAATTCCTCCCGTTAATTTGTAAACTGAGCATAATAAAGCACACAATTCATGATGGTTCTAAGATTATTTTGCTGGTGAAACCAACATATCAACTCTTGTACATGTCACGTGAACATTACAGCACGGCCCAGGACAGGGCCTACAGCACCGAACAGCTGACACTAGAGTCAGGAGAAACGTCTCGTGTCCCTGCCGGAAAATAACCAGCACGTTGCAACTGTGGCCAAACCTGGCCTGAATCTCTGTTGTACAATTAGTCTGCCCACCAAGAGCAGCTGCCCACCAAGAGCAGGCCCAAACAGTTTTATTGAGCCTAACCTCAGTAAACCAGTCTTATTGTTAAACTACTCGTGTTACTTGCCCTCTTTTGCTTCCTTCCCTGCAAAGAGCCTGCCCTGGGACTCCCACAACCTCTGAGGCTGGTGAAGCACTTCCTTGCTTAGTGATCCATAATCATATACACTTGCGTGTCTGCGTCTCCTGGGTGCAGTAAGGAGACCAGAACTTTTCTTAACCTTTAACTAGTACTTATACATTTGCCTTGCCAAGGTCTGCTTCCTGAATCCTTGAGCAAACTGGTGGTCTTGCTTAAAGCAGCGTCAACGCCCTCCTTGGAGCCAGCTTCCTGTGGGAGTAAACACCCTGTGTGAGAAATGGGTACAATTGATTTAGGCCACCCTATGTCATTAGTGCACTCATGGTGCCCAAGTGAAAGATTTAAGGCGATTGACAAAATGCTTCAGTGGCACCTTAGTGTCCTAGAAGCACGGATAAGCCCAGCCTCTTTATGTCTCTTAATGCACTCTGGAACATTTCATACCTCTCTTGCTTCTCACAACAATCTCACAAGACTCAAGAGATAGATTATTATTTCAGAAATGAGGACACTGCGGCCTTTTCCCCATTTGTAGCCTTACAGACAGTGTGCCTTTGGTTTACGTTTCAGAGCATTTTTATGATTGTAAAATTATTGTGCAGTCATTGTAAAATACTAAAAAAGGGTAAAGATTAGAATAAAATAAAATTCTCCTTAGCCCAACAAAAGATAAGGAGTTAACACTTTCATATTTGAATAAATTTATACATTTTTTCTTATAAAATTGCGGTTACATATTTTATTCACTTAATGTACCTTGAGCAATTTCTGGAATTTCTGAAATTCAAACCGAATTTTGAGAACCTGAAGAAATAGTTAATGATGTAACACACCCCTGCCTAATTTAAGCAATCTACTAACTGGCTGCAGCCATATTTTGTAAAGGACTCTTTGCTTAACTATGACTGTTTCTTCATAACACATTTCAGGAAGTAGAGATAACGGGTTAAAAGCTTGCACATGTTTAAGAGTCTTGACGTTAACTGCCATATTGCCTTTGGAGTGACTGGAAAAATTACACTCCCAGTTCATCCACATGAAAATGCCTGTCAACACCCATGTTGCCAACCCTGGATGACTTCGTTGTTTTGAATCTTTACCAATTTGGGATATAAAAATGACAGTAAATTGTTTAAATTTGTACTTTTTTGATGATCTGTGAGAATGATTTTACTAAATGGTCTATATATGTTTGGGTGTGTTTCTAAACTTTCTGCTGTTTCACACATTTTTGTTAATTTTTACATCATAAACACTTATTTACAATTATAATTTAAAAATATAATATAGAATATTTGTCTTCATTCTATTTACTCAACATTTTCTCTATTATTCTATTCCACTTGTTGTTTCATGTGAATTCGGAATCATTTTATAATATTAAAGAAAAGTCATTGGAATTTTTAAGCCATTAAACATGTTTACAATTTTGGGGGAATTAACAGCTATATATTTTGTACTTGTAAACTTAGGAAGACAAATTAATTCTACAATTACTCTAATATTTTTAGGAAGACAAATTAATTCCACAATTACTCTAATATTTTTATTATTAATCCCATAGTAAAGTAAAATTTTAAAATTTCATTTTGTAACTTTTTCGTGTTCCTTATGACTATACTTAAGTGCTCCTTAAGTTCATCCAGTCTGTAGTTTTACATACTAGTTACAGTTTGAAATGTTTGAATTTATATCTCAGGACTCAACCTTTTACTGAACTGCTGATTCATATTCCTTGGTTTACCTAACGTTATTACTTGGACGTCAAATGTTCATCTAAATTTAAAACAAGACGAAAACCTGATTCTCTTTTCTGCACAAATAATGTCATTTCTTTAGGAGCTCTTCCTTGGCCAACCTATTATACTCCTTCCACTCCACCCAACCCATTGCTATGGACTTTTACTCAGTTATTTGGCCTTGATTTTCTTCATAGTAACTTGATTACCCAACACGTATAATTTATACATGTATTAACTGTCTCCTTTATACACATCCTTGAATACACACTACTTAAGGGTAGGAACTTTTGCCCTTCATATTTGTTGCTACAGCTCTTATAATGGTGCTTCCAAGGCAGTTGTTACTATATATGTATATATATAAAATCAATGGTTAAAAAATTAGTAACCCTATTTATCTACCCATTATTTCTAAACAATTACTTTCCTGACTTTTAAATTTGAACTCTTATGTCAATTTAAAATTTTAACGTCTACTTTTTCTTAATTTTTAATATTTCACTTTATTGTCACTTCTTCTTCAAGGCTGTCGTCTCTGATCCCCAGCCCCTCACTCAAGAAGAGTCAGCCCTCATTTTCTTGCATCCTCATTAGATTCTATTTCTATTTGTATCACATAAGTTTGCACATGACTGTATTCCTTTTTAAATAAATGAGTTGTTCATACATAGACGTATGTACCAATGAATAAATAAAAGACATCGTATTAGGGCTTTCTAGAGGAACAGAACTAATAGGATATATATATCGTGTTGGTTCTATATAAACATATATATATATGACTTTATTAAGTATTAACTTACACGATCACAGGGTCCCACAATACACAATAGGCTGTCTGCAAGCTGAGGAGCAAGGAGAGCCAGTCCAAGTCCCAAAACTGAAGAACTTGGAGTCTGATGTTCTAGGGCAGGAAGCATCCAGCACCGGAGAAAGAGAGAAAGATGTGGGAGGCTGGGAGGCTAGGCCAGTCTCACTTTTTCACGTTTTTCTGCCTGCTTTATATTCGCGGGCCCCTGATTAGATGGTGCCCACCAGATTAAAGGTGGGTCTGTCTTCCCCAGATCATTGACTCAGATGTTAGTCTCCTTTGGCAACACCCTCACAGACGCACCCAGGATCAATACTTTTCATCCTTCAAATCCAATCAACTTGACACTCAGTATTAACCATCACAGACATAAATTAGAAAAGAGAAAAAAATAAGGGAATTGATTATGGTTGATAATAAAATCAATAAAACATTTGAAATATTTAATCTGGGAGAAAAAGAAAAGCACAAACATCCAACATCAAATAAAAAAAAAACTGTAAAAAGATTGGCTACCAGTTTAAGAGAAAGGCATTTATTCATTTACTCAGTGAATACTTACTGAATATACACTATATATTCAGCGCCCTTCCCTGAAATCCGAACTCAAAAATATAAATAAAGCATATATTCCCTTTAACTCTTTTTTTATATTTAAGTTTTATTTTTTAAAAACCTATATATTATTTGTCCAGTTGTATGGCATACATGTGGTATTTTGCTATATGCATAGAATGTGTAATGATCACACCAGGGTATTTAGGGTGTATATCACCTTGAATATTTATCATTTCTATGTGTTGGGAACATTTCAAATCCTCATTTCTAGCTATTTTGAAATATACAGTACATTGCTGTTATTGATAATGATTCTACTATGCTATCAAACATTGGAACTTATTTCTTCTATTCAACTCTATGTTTATACCCATTGACCAAACCTTCTTCATCTCCCTTCCCCGAACACAATCCTTCCCAGCCTCTGGTAACTATAGTTCCATTCCCTACTTCCATGAGATCAACTTTTTAAGCTCCCCTATATGCGTGAGAACATGCAATATTTGTCTTTCTGTGCCTAGCTTATTTCACTTCACGTAATGTCCTCTAGTTCCATCCATGTTGTTGCTAATGACAGAATTTCATTCTTTTTTATGGCCAGGTAGTAGTCCATTGTGTATGTATATAGCATATTTCCTCATCCATTCATCTGTTGATTGACACTTAAGTTGATTCCATATCTTTGCTATTGTGAATAGTGCTTCAATAAACATGAGGGTGCAGGTGTTCCTTTGATATAATTTCCTTTTCTTTGGATAAATACCCAGTAGTAGAAGTGCTGGATCATATAGTAGTTCTATTTTTAGATTTTTGCAAAATCTCTATCTTGTTTTCCATAGCGGCTATACTAGTTTACATTCCCACCAACAGCGTATAAGGGTTTTGTCTGCATCTTTGCAAGCATCTAGTGTTTTTTGTTTACTGATATATAATAAATGCTCATAGTCTCAGGATACATTTAGTAATTTAATGCGTTCGTATAATTTGTAAAACTCAAATCAGTGTAATCAGGATATCTATCATCTTAAATATTTGTCTTTTCTTCAGGCTAGAAACATTGAAATTATTCTCTTCTGGCTATTTTTTTTTTTTTTTTGAGACGGAGTCTCGCTCTGTCCCCCAGGCTGCAGTGCAGTGGTGCAATCTCAGCTCACTACAAGCTCCACCTCCCAGGTTCACACCTTTCTCCTGGCTCAGCCTCCAGAGTAGCTGGGACTACAGGTGCCCACCACCACGCCTGGCTAATTTTTTGTATTTTCAGTAGAGACGGGGTTTCACCGTGTTAGCCATTATGGTCTCGATCTCCTGTTCTTGTGATCTGCCCGCCTCGGCCTCCCAAAGTCCTGGGATTACAGGTGTGAACCACCGTGCCTGGCCTCTTCTAGCTATTTTGAAATGCACAATAGATTATTGTAAACTATGGCCTACTGATCTACCGAACTCTTGGTCTTATCTCGTCTACCAAACTGTATATTTTTACCTGTTAATCATCCTCTTTTGACCCTCCCTCCATACTTCTATTCTTGGCCTCTCATAACAGCCAATCTACAGTCTACACTCTATATTTATGAGATCCATTTCTTTAGCTTCCACATACAGGTGAGAACATGTGATATTTGTCTTTCTGTGCTTGGCTTATTTCCCTTAAAATAGTGACCACCAGTTTCATCCATGTCGTTGCAAATAGAGGATTTTATTTTTTAGTGGCTGAATAGTATTCCAGTGCTTATGTACACCCTACATGTTCTTTATCCTTTTTGATTTAAGTCATTTTAACTGGGGTGTGATGATATACCTATGGTTTTGATTTGCATTTCTCTGATAATTAGTGATGTTGAATTTTTTTTTCATTTACTTGGCCATTTGTATGTCTTTTTTAAAGGAAGATCTATTCGGGCCTTTTGTCCATTTTTTAAAAATCAGATTATTTAATTTTTTGCTACTGAGTTGTTTGAGCTCCTTATAGATTCTGGTTATTAATTCCTTGTAAGAGGTGTAGTTTCCAAATATTTTCTTTCATTCTGTGGGTTGTAACTTCACTTTGCTGATTGTTCACTTTACTGTGCTGAAGCTTTTTAAATTGATGTGACACCATTTGTCGATTTTTGCTTTGGTTGCCTATGCTTTTGTGAGGTCTTACACAAAAAATATTTTCACACAAAAAATATTTTCCCAGACCAATGTCCTGGAACATTTCCCCATGCTTTCTGCTGGTAGTTTCATGTTTCAGATTTAAGTCTTTAATCCACTTTCATTTGAGTTTTGTGTATGGTGAGAGAGAATCTAGTTTCATGTTCTGAATGTTTGTCCAGTTTTCCCACAACAATTTATTGAAGAGGCTGCCCTTTCCTCTATTCTATGTGTTTGGTGCCTTCGTCAAAAATAAGTTGGCTGTAAATGTGTGGATTTATATCTGGGTCCTCTATTCTATTCCACTGGTCTATGCATCTGTTTTTATGTTTGTACCATGCTGATTTAGTTACTATAGCTTTGTAGTATATTTTGAAGTCAGGCAATATAGTGCCTTCAGCTTTGTTCTTTATGCTCAGGATTGCTTTGGCTCTTCAGGGTCTTTTGTGGTTCCATATAAATTTTAGGATTTAAAAAATCTCTTTCTGTGAAGAATGTCATTGGTAATTTGATAGGGATTGTACTGACTGTATAAGTTGCTTTGGGTAGTATTATATTAACAATATTAATTCTTCAAATCCATGAGCATAAAATATTTTCAATTTTTTTTTTTCCAATTTCTTTCATCAGTGTTTTACACCTTCCCTTGTGTAGATCTTTTACTTTGGTTAAATTGACTCCTGGTGATTTGTAGTGATTAGAAATGGGATTGCTTTCTTGATTTCTTTTAGATTTTTCCCTGTTGGCATACATAAATACTACTCATTATTGTTATTTGAATTTGTATCCTGCAACTTTGTGAATTTTTGCATTTGTCATAATCATTTTTTTGGGAAGTCTTTAGGTTTTTCTAAATGTAAAGCCATGTCAATTATGAACAAGGCTAATTTGACTTCTTCCTTTCCAATCTGAATGCCATTTATTTCTTTCTCTTTCCTAATTGCTGTGTCCAGGACTTCCAGTAGTATGCTGAGTAAAAGTGGTGAAAATGGGCATCCTTGTTTAGTTTCAAATCTTAAAGGAAAGGCTTTCAGTTTTTCCTTATTCAATATGATGTTCACTGTGGCTTTGTCATATAAGGCCTTCATTATTTTGAGGTATACTTCTTCTATATGCAGTTTGTTGAAGGTTTTTATCATAAAGGGATGTTAAATTTTATTAAGTGTTTTTTCAGCATATACTGAAATGATCATATGGTGTTTTTTCTTGGCTCTGTTAATGTGATCTATAATGTTTATTGATTTGCATATGTTGGGCCACACTTGCATCCCTGGGATGAAGCTCACTTGGTCATGGTGAATGATCTTTTTAATGTGTTATTGAATTTGGTTTGCTGGTATTTTGTTGAGGATTTTTGCATCTGTGTTCGTAAGAGGTATCGTCCTGTAGTTTTCTTTTTTTGTTATTTCCTTGTCTGGTTTTGGTATTGGGTAATGCTGGCCTTATAGAAAGAATGAGTTAGAAAAAAAAAATCAGATGCCAGCTTAAGATGAAAGCATTTATTCTTTTATCTAGTGAGTATTTACTACAATATATATTAGATTCCCAGTAATCAACTGCATTTGAAATTTAAGAATATAAATTACAAACAAGAGTTTATTTGCTTTAACTCTTTAATAGGTAGAAAGAAAATATTTTGGACAGAGTTGTATTTTACTCAATTTCATGATCCTAGGACTTAACCTAATTACTCACATGTAGAAAAATCCTGAATACAACACAGTATTGGTTCAAAGACCAATGATTTGCCCTACTGACTTGGAAATAATATGCTAAAATAATATTATTAAAAAATAATAACAAATTTACTATTACTAACACAGCATGATGGTTATCTTGAGTTGGGATTTGTTGTAATTTCATGGTGAGTAAATAGACTTTTGGATTTTCTTTAAGATTCTTAATTTTGAAACATATTTTAAAAATACTGCTATATTCTATGTAATGTCTTTTACACACGTCAGAGCAAATGGCTATAAATTAGATAAATGCTTTATGGCAGTCCCTCAGGGTCTCTTAGAATGAGGTTCTAAATATTTCCTGGCCAGACTGCCTTTACATTTTACCCAAAGTTTATCTTATATTTAATCTTGCCATTTTTTTTCTTCAAATAATGTTAATGTCTCAATATTTTCTGATGTATATTTAAAGATCTGTTTATAATTTTTTAATTAATAGAAACCTTATCCAGAATGTTCAACATCGACACTTTGACCCAGTTCAGCTTATAATACAGAAGTTAAATAGTAGATCTTAGAAAACATTTTCAATCATTTTTAAAATAGGATTTTTGACCTAAGTGCAACTGAAACACAAGTCAATAAAAACAGCTGTAACTCAGTAAATAAAGGTAGTGGTTACAGATTAAACTACCTATGGACCATTGAAGCTAGCTCACCCAGTTATGATGAAATATTGATTCCTTACTCTTGTGGCAAACAGAAGCTGGAATATGTATTGTCTAGGTGTTAAAACTATTTTTAGTTTATCTGTCTTTAGGACTAAGTCAATTGAAAAATTATGAGCCCCAATCAGTTTAAGTCACTTTTTCTATAGAAGTATAGCAGGGAGGCTGGGCGCGGTGGGTCACACCTGTAATCCCAGCACTTTGGGAGGCCGAGGTGGGTGGATCACTTGAGGTCAGGAGTTCAAAACCAGCCTGGCTCACATGGTGAAACCCTGTCTCTACTAAAAATGCAAAATAGCTGGGCGTGGTGGCACACGCCTGTAATCCCAGCTATTTGAGAGGCTGAGGCAGGAGAACTGCTTGAACCTGGGAGCTGGAGGTAGCAGTGAGCCGAGATCGTGCCACTGCACTCCAGCGTGGCAACAGAGCAAGACTCAGCCTCAAAAAACAAAAAAATAAGAAGTATAGGAGGGAGTTCTTTTTGGCACCACCAGACATGAAGCTAAATTAGTAAAATTCTAACATATGTCACTTTTTTGTTAGAAAGCTTTTATATAACAAAATAACTTGTAGTTATAAAATACTACTTTTAGAACAAAAACATGGATAACTCATTATCAAACTACTCCTATTTTTTTCCTTTGTAAACATGATTTTTAGGTATTCCTGCAATGATATTTTCCTGCCTCAGTTCCTAGCACCATAATTTCCCTTTCCCCCCCATGTTTTTATGTCATCACAAGCTCCATATCTTTTTCTGCCAAATTTATTACCTCCTATATTCCATCTGTACCAAAAAAAAAAAAAAAACACTCTCAAGAGAAAATTATTTTCCCTTCTTGGTTTTGCTCTTTTCCAGAATGGATTTTTCATCTTTATTTGACCATACTTTTTCCTTTCTTTATTTCATTCCTTATGGAATTTTTGTCTGCTTCTCACTTCACTTCATTTCTTAAATGTTTAACGTGGAAAGCTCTTTTATTTTCATATATATATTTTCATATATTTTACTTCTATTTTTTCTATCTGATCTGAGAATTATATTTTTTTCTTATTTCGATATACACAGTGTGTTCTTTTCACTTAAGAATATATATCTATCTAGAGGGTTCAAGTGTCCAAGGTGAAGAGTACACCAGGGATCCCCAGGTCTGATTTGACTGCTTCTGGTTCTTGTCATTGTCACAGGCTAGGAGCATGGCAGGCAGTCCCCCAGAGTTAGGAGACACATGGTCTACACTGGGTGGCTGATTCTTGGTCTTTTTGTCTTTTACTTCTTTGGCCACACTTTTAAACACATTTTATGATATTGAACTGTTTATTTTATTTATTATTGGCATTTTTCTCATTTATAAAAAATTAATTTAGCCCAAAGTTATTATATCTTAGGAAAGGAGGGATTTTTATTTGACTTAACTTCACTGTCTTAACCAGTAAGTCTCTGTTATTTCTGTTGAAAAGCGATTAAACATGTGTAAAAATAATTTAGCAAGAGCAATTAATTGGTGTGGTGAGAGGAATATTGTGCTGTGCAATGAGGTAGAAAAGAGAGCCATCATATTATTTTTTATTTTGTTTTCTAAAACAGGTTCTTGGCTCTGTCACCCAGGCTGGAGTGCAATGGCACTGTCACTGCTTACTGCAGTCTCAGCTTCCTGGGCTCAGGTGATCCTCCTATCTCAGCCTCTGGGTAGCTGTGATTACAGGTGTGCACCATGCCCAGATTAATTTTTTTTTTTTTTTGTAGAGATGTAATCTTACTACGTTACCCTGGCTGGTCTCAAACTCCTGTGCTCAAGCAATTATCTTGCTTCAGCCTCCAAAAGTGCTGGGATTACAAGTGTGAAGCACTGTGCCCAGCCCACCATATTATGTTTAAATTTATCTGCTCTCTACTGATAGTTCTTCAGACCATGACATATATGTCTTTGAAGTAGTATTGTTTGAACACTGGCATAAGAATGAACATTAAATGTCTTTTAAATTAAATAGAATCTTAAAAGCAATTAGCAATTGAGGACATATCTCCAAAAAATATGAAAATCAAAGGATTCGAATCTTTAATGTATGATGAGCACATTCCAGTGGATGAAATAACATCAAAGGCGATGGACAATTGGGGAATGAGGGAAAAGTGAAAGCCTCCGAGTAACAAGGAGTGGTAGTGGGCAGGTTCAGACTCACTCAACGTCCAAAAAAGGTATGATATTCCTCTAGTCAACTAGCAAAATAATACAATCATAAAAACATAAAAATCAAAATGAAAAAATCGAAATAATAAAATTTTCAACCTAAGAAATTTAAACCGAAATTGATATTCCCAGCCACTGCAAGGCAGAGTGGGAAAATTTTCCATTTTGGTGACATCTGTTTGGTAAAATCTGCCACTACCACCTGCTGGGCACCCAGGAAGGTCAGGAAAGAAGACACACACTTCCCAGACAGACCTATGGGAAGACAGAAAACAAGGTGATTGTTAAAATGGGGGACATTTACTACAGCTTAGAGAGATGTAATCTGGCCTTTAGAAGTGTTCAGATACTTTCACATAGCAATTATACTTATAGGGATTTATTACACGGGAAACCTGCAAACAAAGTTTTATGCATTAAGGGCTTTTATTGCACAAATATGTTAATTATTCATGGAGTGAAAAATTATGAACAGATGAAACATTCAACATTTGGAATAACTGCAAACTAAGCTGCAGTACAAGTCTACAGAACAGTAAGGTATAACCATTAGAAACAATATATATGAAAAAGCAGTAAAATGGAGTAATCCACATGCTAGAAGGTAAATAATAACAACAAAATTTCAAGCATAAGGTTAGCTAATCACTTAAAATATACATAAACTGAACAAAATAACTGAACTAATACGAAGAGTGGTGAAATAATGTTTTTATATATTTGTATGTATAAGATTCTTTTTTACAACAAAATTCAAATAAAATTTAAAACAAATAAAATTACAGGCAACTACTTTTTATGCTTACGATTTAGTTAAATTTCCCTGTTTTTAAAAAATAGATACATTTGAGACGATGCATCATTTAAAAGATACAAGCCAGTATAAAGAAACCTCCCTTCCCTGCAGCATACAGCCACTTCGTTTTTTTGCTTTGGAGAGAAGCACACTCCCCTGCTTCATCAGTTACTTGTGTAACCTTTCAGAGATAGTCTTTGCATATTTAAGCATATGTCTGTAATATATACTAATATTATGTAAGTATTGGTTAGATATTTGAGCCTGCAGATCTCTTGTAAGAGGACTCAGTGAAGTGCCAAGAGGGATAGATGTGGACTGAGAATATGGAGTTGTTTTAGTTCTACCACTTAGGATAGTCATCAGAATTGCAGATTCCTTCAGGTTTCAGATTCCTTCCGTGCAGATGAGGGTACTAGCCTCTTACCTGCTAGTCTCACAGTACTGATAGATCGAATGAGATGTGGACAGTGGTTCAGAGAAGGTGCTCTCGAGCTGTCCTGCTTGGATTTGATGCCCTCTACACATTTCCATATGCTGAATAGTTAATAAGAATTAATGTTGTTTAATTTCCAAATGTTGAAGGATTTTTTTTCTGTCATGCTGAAAAAATCCTAGATTGACCTTTTTTTGTCCCCCCAGCACGGGGAACATGTTGCTCCGTCTTTTTCTGGCTTAAATTTTTTCTGATGAAGCAACTACTGCTATTTAAAAATCTTTCTTCCTTTTTATCTGTGATTTCAAGATTTTGTCTTTATATCTGTATTCCCAGCAATTTTTTACATAATCTTTGATGTGGTTTTACTTGTGTTTATACTCATTGACATTCCATGGACTTCTTGGACCTGTGGCTTTATACCATTATCAAATGTGTAAATATTTCTATATATCTTAAATATTTTTTCTAATTTGTATATTCTTCTACGCTATTTCTCAAGTATTTTTATCTCTTTCTGGAACTTCAGTTATCATAAGTTGCTAATATCAAACTACAAGTCATTTAGGTTTTGCACATTTTTGTTCAGTATTTTTGTCTCTCTGTGCCTTATTTTGCACTGTTTGTATTAATATATAACGTGTCAAGACCTTCTTTCTTCCTGCAATATCTATTTGGTATTAATTTTATGTAAACTTTTTATTTCAGCTATTATATTTTTCATCCCAGCAGATCTCATGTTTTTTTAATATCTCCTTTTAATCTTTTCATTTGTTCATGTTTTCAAGTCTTTAAAAATGAGTTTTAGAAAAATTATTGTTTACTAATTCCTCATCTTGTCATTTCCAGATTTGTTTCTGTTAAATATTTTTGAAAAGGTAGCCATATTGTCCTGTTTCCCTGGATGACTGATAATTATTGACCGGATGCTAGACATTATGGAATTTACATTGTTGAGTGGTTGTTGAGTTTTTTAAAAAGAGTTTTGGATAAGTTATAAAGATATAAGTTACTTGCAGTTACCTAGGCTGTTTTTTCATTTTGTTTTGTAATGTTGTGTTTTTAATTGAAGACTAAGTCTGGAATAGTCTCTAGAACTAAGTCAGCTCCACAGCTAAAACGTGATGTGTCTAGGATCCACGTCACCCAGAGACTTTCAACAGGGCACCTTTCCAGCAAGTGAGAAATGGAATGATTCCCACCCCTAATGTGAGTCCTCCCAATGGTTCTTCTTTAGCTTCTAGGTAATTGTACTTTTCTTGCAGTAACTTTTTATTTTTTTCAAATTTCGTTGGATTTTATCCCAAGCCTGTACAGATTGATATTCAGGTAACCAATCAAAGACTTGAGAAGACCCCCATAGAGTGATCTAGCAGTCTTTCTGTATTTAGCTTCCTTCCTTTTGTTTTCTGGTCCTAGGCCCCATACATTTTAGTCTTGGACCCCTGAGCACAGATCACTGCCTTTGTAATTTAGCAAATCTGCTGGACTGTTCTTGAACTGACCCTCCCCGTGCTGCAATCTGGAAATAGCGTCCAGGCAAAAAAGCTTGCTTGATGGTTGAGACCACCTTGCTTGCTTTCCTTCAATTAGACAGTAGCCTTGTGTTGCTCATTGTCCATGTCTAAAAACTGTTGTTTTATAGATTTTATCCAGTTCTATGTGTTATTAGTCTTTTTCCTAATAAGAGAGAAAATTTTACAGCAATTGCTTCTTTAAGGGCAACTCCTATTGCCTGAATTTAAACCCTGACTTTGCCATTTAGCAAGTGCATGGCCTGGGACAAAGTATTTAACTTCTTGCCTCCATTTCCTCATCTATAAAAGGGGATACATAATAGGACTTACCTGACAGGATCGTTGTGATGTTTAAATGAGATAATATATGCAAATTGCTTATAAAATGTCTTGCATATTGCAAGCTCTGTGGGAGACAATAATTGAAGCTTCAATGGTGAACAAATACAGACACTGTCAAAACCAACGTGGAACACAGAGGCTGGGGAGATAGCGACATTAATTACATAGTTGTACAAAAAACTGCCAATGTGGACAGTGCCATAGAGAAATACCTTGTGCTATTAATGATCATTTTTTAAAAAGTGTCCCTAACGAATTGGTACTTGAGGTGAAATTCCTGACAAATTGACATTTGAGGTAAAATTTGATATGACAAATTACCTCGATTCTCCCATTCTTTAAAACAGGTTACAATAAATCACATTGTCTGTATTGGATTTCAGTGGGCTATTCCCTATGGTTTGAGAATTATTTTCAGTTTAATAAAATAGAAAATATAAAGTTTTCTTCTTAAAATGTATGTTTCCTCAACACACTTGGATTATATGAACCGTGAAATATCTACATTCCAAAAGTATTCAATGCTTCAGTTTTTTTTTTTTTCTCTTTTTTGGTCTAAAAAGTCAACCTGGCGGTTACATTATGTACTTTCACTCCTATGGACATTTACATTACTATAGAAAGCTCTTAAGGTCCCCTGGAAAAAATAATTTTCTTCCGAATTGAAGGATACTTTCACACTGGTGGTTTATAACATGATCGTTCTTTGTAAAAGTCTATGTGCACTGCCTCGGACTTATAAAATGCTGCTAATGGTCGGCGTTTGTTCCTGACATTGCGAAAATGGAGTTGGTGATCATTTTTACTATTCGACTTTGTTTTGAAAACTTTTCTACTTTTATGTACATTAAGCCACTCAATTTTCACCAGTACAAACAATGTTACAATATGTGTTCTCTTGACCATATTTAGAGTTCCTTTAAGGAAAACTCTGGAAATAGAATTGTTAGATTACTACTGAATTGTAGGATATAAGTATTTTTACTTTAACACAAATGTCTTGATTGCTCTTCAAAGGTTTTGTGTCAATTTACACTTCCGCGAACAGTTCGCGGTTTCTTTTTTCCCCATACACTTGGTGTCACTTGTTATTGTCAATGTTTGCCAACCTACTGGTTATGAAGTCATATGTCATTTTAGATTGACATTTCTGTTGCTTGTCTGGATACTAATATTTGCTATTTGTAAAAGCAGCAAATATGTTCTACCAAAGAAAGCCCTTCTTCTTTTCATTTGTGAAAATGAAACATACTGACTTTTACTTATAATTTTTGCTTTTGGAGTCCTTTTAAAGATACTCATTTCTACCCAGGATCACAAAAGTATTCTCCCATATTTTTTTCTAAAATGTTTGTAATGTCATATCTCACATTTCCTTCTTTAATCTACATGGAATTGGTTTTACATTACGGTGCAGTAAGAATCTGATTTTATTTTTCACTGCATGACTAAGTATGACAAAGCAATTGCTTGCCCAATCTCAGTGCCATCGCTGTTGTGTCATGTAACCGTAAACCCTCCCTTTCTGTTCCGTCGATAATTTGTTTATCTTTGTGCAAATACCACACTGAAAAAAATTACTGCTGCATTTTAATGTCTTAGCATCAAGGTAGAAAGAGAAACCTATTAATTCAAAATTGTCTTAATTATGTTTGATCCTCCACTTTCCATTTGATCTTAAGATTATCTTGGAATGTATATGTGTGAATGTATATAAAATTGTATATTACATTGGTGAAATTAACATATTTTCCATGTTACTCTTCATGTTTATGAGTGTGGAAAATCTGTAGACTTTTTCAGCTCTTATTTATAGTCTTCAATGATGTCTAAAATATTTTCCATAAAGACATCATCCATTTATGTCAGACTTGTTATTTGTATGACTAATAAGAAGCTTTTTCCAATATAGTTTCTAATTACATTCTCTAACAGTATATGGAAAGTCACTAATTCTCATATATTAATCTTATATCTATCAGTACATTCTTATAATTTCTAATATTTATCTGATTATTCGATTTGATTATTCTACTGTGAATGAGTAAAAAATATATAAATATTTGGTAGATTGATTTTTAAGTACAGAAAATTTGATTATTCATATGAAAATATTATAATCAAAAAATGTTGTCTCTCCCTTTCCATTATTATTTTTTCTATTCCTTATTATATTACATTGACTAGTAACTATCTAGTAGCTACCTACCTCTTGTAGAATGTTGAATGGAAGACATAATACTCTTTTTCTAAATTAAATAGGAAAGCTTTTAAAGAAATTCCCTTTGTTTCCTGGTTAGCTAAGTGTATTCATTATCTTTTGAAATGATCATAGGCCTTTTTCTCTCATTTAAAAATTTTAATGTGAAACATTACTTTGATATATTTTTCTGATGTTCAATTATTCTTATGTTTCTGAAATATAATCTACTTAATCAGTGAATTCTTTCCTACATTCTTGAGTTATAGATACTAATAGTTTAGCTCTTAAATGAGACTTACTTGTAAATTGTTCTTCAATTGCTTTTCCCCAGTTTTAATATAGAGGCTTAGTCTGAGAACACTTTTATTCTTTAACAGTTTTTTAAGATATAAAGATTATGGTTTGTTTAAATTGAGGAAAAAAAATAAGTTTTTTTAGGGAATAGGAGTTAAATCACTGTTTTAATGAGAGTTGTTTCCTTATTTAGGTTTTCTGTTTTTATAAATCAATTAGGGAAATTGATGTTTTCTAGAAAGTGTTCTTGTTAACTGAAATTTTAAAGTTTACTGGCATCTGCATTCATAATATTTTCTTATAGTTTAAAGAAATCTATTGTTTTTGGTTTTTGTATTCTGATTCAAATTATTCGTGTCTTTTTTTTCCCTTTGGCAGTCTTTGTAGAAGTTTGTCTACTGTATAAGCAATTCCAAAGACACAGGGGTACTTCTGTTAATTCTCACCTTTAATCAACAGCATACATTGATGATAGACACTATGTATGCCAAGATAATTTAATAATGGAGGAGGTAATAAGATGTCTATTTATTCATATTTTATGCCCTCCTTTATAATTAAAGGAAATTATATTTATGTTTATGCATTGGTGAAATTGATTTGTTGTTATAAATTAGGTCTAAAATCAATTCTAGAAGATGAATTATGGTGGCATTCCTATAACAAATGATAGTGTAATTCACAGTGATCAGTGTGAAGGGAAGTATTCGCATAGCTTCATTATTTTATCACTACTTAGCATGTATAGACTCAGAATGCAGTGCCTGTTGGATAGATTGATTGATTGATTGACTAATGCATTTTAGAAACTGAGAGACTGTTATTTAAAAGTGAACCATTAATTTTTAGTCTTTGGATGTGGAATGGCAATTAACATGTTGCAGTGTCCCTGAGGTTTTGAGAAAGAGCCTGACTGCCTCCTACTGATCATTTGATCTACTGATCATAGTTTTCCAGGGAAGAGTAAATATGAAGAGAGAGAGAGTGGGAGACAGAGGGCAGAGGAGAAAGAGGAGAAAGCTGTTATCTGTGAGTGAAGGCAGATATCTATGTGCATTATCCAATGTTCCCAGGACGGTGCAGTCAAAATTCAAGTGAAAGCATGTTGGAAGGATTCAAAAAGGCTGGGTGGCTGGACAGAGTCAGGAAGACTCTAAGGTACAGGTACTGAACGTGACAGATTCAAACACCCGGCACCTGGAGGGGAGGACTGGGGAGGTTCTAACATGAATTGAAAAAGCTAAGCCCTAAAGGGTTTAACTTAGGAGACTGATGGCGATGTTGTAGTTGAGCAGCATAACTGGGAAGGCTTTGGTCCAACAGAACTTCGGACTGGGTAAATGCTCCTGGGATGATTTAGCGTAGGGGAGGAAGCAGAAAGATAGAGGTTCAAAGATTTTACTTCCTGCTACTGTGGCAACGTGGGATTTTAGAGTCACTGTCATCCAGTGTCACATGAATAGGGTGAGACGGTGGCCCTTGCTGGGCCAGCCCCAGCCCCTCTGCCCTCCTGCTGATGTGAGTTGGCTGGCAATTTACAGCTGTCCCCGTTATCCCAAGGGGACCCTCTGGGCTGCGGGACCCTCCGGGCTGCGGAACCCTCCGGGCTGCGGGACCCTCTGGACTGGGGGACCCTCTGGACTGGGGGACCCTCTGGGCTGGGGGACCCTCTGGGCTGCGGAACCCTCAGGGCTGCGGGACCCTCCGGACTGCGGACCCCTCACCCACGCCCACCCTTTTCTGCCCGGTCCGCCCTGCGCGCATAACCCGGGGGTACAACAGGCTCGCGCTGTGGCTTCAGTTGTGCTTCCGTGTCCCGGGGGCTTCCAACTGGGTCCGGCAGGAGCTGAGACAATCTCCCTGCTTAGCTTTCCTCCTCCGGGGGTGTCCTGCTTCTTCCCGAGAGAAGCCCCTAAGATACGACTTGTACGGGAATCATGCACTGTCTCCTCTCTCTGTCTCCCGGGCTGGAGTGCAGGCGCGATCTGGGCTCACTGCAGCCCCCACCCCCTGGCTCAAGCCTCCCACCCCAGCCTCCCAAGTAGCTGGGATTACAGGTGTGTGTCACCCAGCTAATTTCTCTATTTTCTTTTAGAGACAGGGTCTTGCTGTGTTGCCCAGGCTGGCCTGGATCTCTGCAGTTCAAGTAATCGGCCAGTCTCCGCCTCCCAAAGTGCTGGGATAACAGGCATGAGCCACCTTACCTGGCTATTTTTTTGTATTTTTTTTGCAGAGAACTCCTGGGCTCAAGCAATCCTCCTGCCTCAATAATTTGCTTTTAAATGAGCCTGTATTGCCTGTAATTTTCAAGACAGTATACAGCTTACAGAAAAAGTATGAAAAGTGCAAGAGTTTATTTAGATAGCAACTACTGCTTAGCACTCAACATATTTCCTTTATCCGTCTTCCCTTCCCCCTTCCTTTCCTCCTTCCTCCCTCCCTCCATTTCTTCCTTTTGTCAAATTAACCTTTAGGCCAGTTGCTGATACTTGGCTATGGGGTTTGCATAGCTAGCTTGCCTTGATGTAACTGTACATGTAGTCAGCATCTGTCACTTTGATGGAAGCTTCCTAGTTTAGAAACACCTATCTCTGGATTATAATGAAACAACACAGAGGCTAAATAATAAAACCTCAGGGACTCAAGACATGTAAATCCCAGAATTTTAAATAAATAAGGTTTATGGAACACTAAAAACAAATATATTGGACTTTCCATGGAGAATACTTTATCGTTGGTTATACTGAAGATAAATGTTAACAACACAGATAACATACAAATACACACTCTTAGTATGCAAAACATTGATTTTATTTGGCTTGCAGCATTGATGTTGTAATGCTAGCATTCACTGACATTTAATTTGTGGTATAATATTGTCCCAACTGCTGCCTGCCTTTACACTATATAATACGAACTATTGTCAAAAGTGTCTTTGAGATGTCTTAAGGGGTATTTATTAAATTTATTGCATTTACGGAAAATAGAGCCTGGTGAATACAGAACAAATATAACTTATTTTTGTGTTCTTAAGCAAAACAGCTTAGCAGTACTTTCAGAAACTTTCTTATGCTCCTCATTCCACCACACGTTTCATCTAGAAAGGTTTCTAGCCTTCCTTCCCAATTTCTACTACAGGCAAGCCTCTTCTAAGATAACTCCTTAAAAATTACTATTATTACTATTATTTTTAATAATTTTAATTTTCAATTTTTCTTTGCTTACAGTAGCCTTAAAATAGCGAATACCATGAGGAGTAAAGATAAAGACTTTGGAAGGAGGAAAGATGCTTTGTCTCATACCAATCACACTGTGTCTCATACAATTTTTTAAATGTACTATTTACTAAAATTTAGTTCACTAATTCCAAAACAAATTCCAAAAAATATTATTTTTAAAGAACCAGTGAAGTTCACTATTTCAAGGGAAACATTGCCTAGCAGCCTACCTCTATTTCTTACCCAATTTGTCTTTATACGTCTATAGCATAATCTATATATTTATGAATGAGGCCTGCTTAAAGTAAGGTAAATGTATATTCTGATTCAGCAGTTATTGAAATTAAATTCCACTAAACAAAGCACCTTTTTACCTGATGGACACTTTATTATGTATTTAAACATAGGCAAATCATTAAGTTAATTATATTATCTTAAATTTAAATCACTGAACTTATCTGTATTTTGATTTAATTAAATTAATTAATTTAGCTTTTATTTTTTAGAGACAAGATCTCACTCTGCTACCTAGGCTAGAGTGCAGTGGCACAATCATGGCTCACTACAGCCTAGACCAATTGGGCTCAAGTGATCCTTCCACCTCAGCCCTCAAAGTATCTGGGAATACAGGCACATGCCACCAGGCCTGGCTAATTTTTAATTTTTTTTTTGGTAGAGATGGCGTCTTGCCTTGTTGCTGAGGCTGGTCTTAAACTTCTAGCCTCAAACAATCTTCCTGCCTGGGCCTCCCACAGTACTGGGATTACAGGCGTGAGCCATCCTGCTTGGCCTGATTTAACTTTAGAGATTAAAGGGAACTTCGAGCTTGTCTAGTCTAAAACCTTTTAGAGATGGCTATGCCCCTTACTATTCCAGGTAGTAAAGAAAATGATGCCAAATATATGCTACATTGAATACAGAAAAATATTATAAATTAATGTAAATACAAGTCATGTAAATGTTATAAGATAATATACATTAAGTATAAAAATTAAAGCTGAATCATGCATTGTAGACATTTAACAAGTTTGACATTAGGAATCTTAAAATGGGTATTTTTTGGTTTTCAAGCATGAGGTGTATCTTTTAAAGATATCTCTGTGTCCAAAGAGAACAGACGATGACACTATAAACCTATAGTAATGTAAGAAATAGTTGAGTTGTTATATTGAGCTTTTACTTTAATTTCTATAGTTTACCACTAGCAAGGTTGAATAATTTTTTGGCTTAAGTTTATATTTCCTTTTTTAAAATTTCCTGTTTGTATCTGTGATGCTTCATTTTATGTGTCAACTGACGAGGCAATGGTGCCCAGTTATGGGGTCAAACACCAGTCTAGGTATTGCTGTGAGGGTATTTGTAAGATGAAATTGACATTTAAATACACAGAATTTGAGCAAAGTTGATTACCTTCCATAATGTGGGTGGACTTCATCCAATCTCTTGAAAAGGCCCTTTATAGAAAACACTTAGGTTTTCCAAAGAAGGGGTGATTCTGCTCCAAAACTGCAACCCTGCCTGAGTTTCCAGCCCGCAAACACCAAATTCAAAGCTGCTGCAGAACTGCAACCCTGCCTGAGTTTCCAGCCCGCAAACGCCAGATTTAAAGCTGCTTCAGAACGGCAACTCTGCCTGAGTTTCCAGCCCGCAAACACCAGACTCAAAGCTGCAGCATCAACTCCTCCCTGAGTCTTCAGCCTGACAGGCTGCTCTACAGATTTCAGATTTGCCAGCCCCTACAATTCTGTGAATCAATGCCTTAAAATAAACATTTCTCTCTATATTTATGCGAATGGATAAATGATGGATAGCTGTAGATTTCACTACACAGATATAGATATATAGATCAAGGAGATCTATCTCCTATTGGTTCAATAAATCTATTGGTTTTGTTTCTTTGGAGAGCCCTAAACAGCATTCTTTGCTTACTTTTTAAAATTAGTATAGTCACCTATTTCTTACTGAGAAAATTTACTTGATAAAATGATTAGCCCTTTAAATGTCTCATGATGCAATTATTTTTCTCATCGTTTGTGGTTTGCTTTTTTGTTTTCCAACAACAGAAGTGTTTACATTTTACCATGGCTTCGTTAATATTTATTTCATCTTGTGTGAAGAATATTTCACATGATTTCCTGGGAATTTTTTCCTTTTCTTGTTATTATATCTTCTTTATACTAACATTGATTATACAAATGATTGAATTAAATTTAATGAGTAATTCTTCCCTAGTTTCTTACATATTGGTGAAGACACATCTGTAATGCATTGTTCCAAATACATTGCAGACTCTAATGGTGAAGGCATCTTACATGTATCATATGATGTTCTTATATCTGCCACTTGCTATTCATCCTGATGGACTCTTTTATGCAGCATCATCAGTATCAAATCTAAACCACTAGTTGATGGCAGATTCTAAAGCAGAAAAAAAATATGTGAACCCAGCTAAGCAATGAATCATTCAATCATCGCTGTGATTTCAGCATTCAGTACCTAACAACAGAAACGTAATTGTTCTTCCTCAGCCAGTATTCCTGGTAAAAAAATGAATTCCATATTTCTTTCCTTCTTTTTCTTTCAATGTGAAACGTTCAGTATTGTCATTAAAAAAAGAAATGCAAAAACTTTGGAATTCTCTGTTGAAGTTTTATATTTAGAGAGATTGTAAATGACAGGTTGGAATAAAATCATCTTGGAAGAATGTAAAATATTTCTGCAACCAAATAAAAACATTATTTTGATCATTATAATTTCTACTAATAGTATACAATATAGACTATGTACTATAAAGAAATTAACCAGTAATATTTTTTCATTTTTATTTTGGATTTCTAAATGTAACATTACTATATGGAGTTTATTAGGTGTCAGATTTTAAGTTCTTCTGTGTGCATTAGATATCTTTTATTTTTTTTTTTTTTGAGATGGAGTCTCGCCCTCTCACCCAGGCTGGAGTGCTGTGGCGCGACCTAGGCTCACTGCAAGCTCCGCCTCCCGGGTTCACGCCATTCTCCTGCCTCAGCCTCCTGAGTAGCTGGGATTACAGGCGCCCGCCACCACGCCCAGCTAATTTTTTTTCTTTTTGTATTTTTTTAGTAGAGACGGGGTTTCACTGTGTTAGCCGGAATGGTCTCGATCTCCTGACCTCGTGATCCACCAGCCTCGGCCTCCCAAAGTGCTGAGATTACAGGTGTGAGCCTCCACACCCGGCCAGAATTTCCTCCTTTTTAAGGCAGGATAATATCCATTGTATGTCTACATTACATTTTGTTTATCCATTCATCCATGGATGGACACTTAGGTTGCTTTCTGTTTACCTGTTTTTTAAAAATATTTTATTTACATTTCATTTGTCAGTTGACACAAGAAAAGCTATTGGAATATAACATTTTGCCACCAATTATATGCCCCCAATTTGGAATATCACACCCCAGTGGATAATCTGGGATGATTGAGAATTGAGATTTCTATAATTTATGGACATTAATAATGTATGCTTTAATTTAAGATTTGAAAAAAGTCAAGAAAACCATGTCAACTTTAGGATAGGTCAACAATAATGGTTTGATTATAATTGTTCTTTCCAGTTAAACAATGACAAAGCAACCCAGGTAAAACATAGGTAGATTTCCTAGCAATGGAACTGAACAGAGTAAAAAGAGCTTAGGTTCTCTTCTATAAACTCCCAAGCTAAACGAGTTGGAATAAATATCTAAGCCTCTGCTTCCCACTTGTCAGAGAAGGAGGTCGGACTAAAATAAAGACTCATTTTGTTTCTCTCGCTTGCTCAGTAACTTTGGCCCCTGTCACAGGACATCTCTTTGCTCAAAACAAATATAAGTGAAGTTTCGCAGGTCTCACAAGTGCTCACACTCACCTAACATCTATCTTCTTGGAGAGCAAACATATCGATTTGGCAAAACGAAGTTCTAAATCAAAAAGAACTTCTGCAATAGAAATTTGCATTGAGAAAATAAATATATGCCAGCAGGAAATATGAGGCAATGATTAGGAAATAAGCCACTTTAACACATCTCAGTGTTAAAGGGTATATTCACCAATTTGAAAGAAAAACATATTTTCAAGTGCAGCCCCACAGTTCACTACCTCCACTTTCTGTCAGCAGTCCTTTCCCAGCTGTAACCACTCTTCAAAGGCCACATATATGTGTTTTGGACACAGGCACTGGGTCATAATTTGCTCTGTAATTCTAGATTTTATTTTCAAAATGGGAATTTTCAAGGGAGCAACTTGCATGCAGTATGCTTTTGGAGAGTTCTAAAGGTTAAGTACAGTATCTAGGAATTTTCAAGCCAAGGGACCTCTGAGTTGTCCCAAAGTATCTATTCATCACGAGCCTTTCATTTCACCCCAGGGCTTCAGCTAAATATATTGCATATAAAAAGTAATTTCTTTTTCTAGCTCTGTCCTCCTAGGACCTAGTCAAAAATCTGCATGGTATTTCCAAGGAACACACTTCCTTCTCTTATGCCATCCAGTTTCAGATTTTTATTTGAGTTACTCCTCGCAGTACAGAGACAATAGCTTCAAAATTGGAATCTCACAAAGCTTTTCTTCTAAAATCCCTGCTTCTTTAGTCCGCTTTACACCGAGCTGATAAGAGCTGCGCAACCGGCAAGCGTTCCATGTATGTCAGCAATATTTCAGCCCACTTGGTTCACCCGGTTAGATCAAATCTGAAAGAATGTCAAGCTGTCTCGGAAGCAAACAAACAGGTGTAGCTGATCCCACACCCCTGTGAGTTGCACGGCTTCTTTTCTACTTATAAATCTCTAGCAAATAATTCCTGGGCATTTAGTGACTGGGTTTGTTTTCAAACCAATTTATATGGCTAAATGTACTGTTTAAAAGAAAATATTATTATGCAATATTTTAGTGTTGTAGAATGAGAGTTTCATATCTCAAAGGATAGATTTAATCTCACCAAACCTGACTTTCCTTTGTGCTGCTGCTTCTCTTCTGAATGACTCATTTTTTCTTCCTGGTTCTATGTGGCTCTCTCAGTTCCTTAAAATCACCCTTATAAATTGGAAACAATTTAAAATGCATTCCAGGCCCTCATATGCCTATAATCACGCCATTTTCCTGGATGATTTTCATCATTAAAGAGTCCCCTTTGTCACTGTCTTCTGCCTGGTCAGTTGTCATGCAAGTTACAATGAAATTGTCGCACTGCTTTAATGGGAAGTCAGCATTCCCTCAACCCACTTACCTTGTGATCCAGCATCTACAATATAATAGAGTTAAACTCTCAAGAGAACATCATCATGACCAACAAAGCAGAATCCCTGAGTTGTTTTTGCCCAAACCAGCATTTCCTAAGTAGAGCCTGAGTTCACCACTATGTGCACGCATGGATATGCATAGATACCAACCTGGCTACGGAATGTTTGAATGGAAAACTTCCAAGTTCACTAAATATTTGTCTTTCAGGTATAATAGTGAGGAAACTGGTCTTAACTTGACTCTCCAGATAAAGGATTTTTCTGAAGCCATTCTAGCTCTATTTCTGGTGTCTTTACAAGTTAAGTCCTATTAAAGTAGTCCTGGGATGATTCAGTACAGATGCTCCTCCATTTACAATACAGTTATGGCCCTGACGAACCCATCATACCTTGAAATTATCATAAGTCAAAAATGCATTTAATGCATTTAATACACCTAACTTACTGAATATCATAGCTTGGCCAGCCTACCTTAAATGTGCTCAGAGCACTCACATTAGCCTTCTGCTGGGCAAAGTAACCTAACGCAAAGCTTATTTTGTAATAAAGTGTTGACTATCTTATGTAATGTCTTGAATACTGTACTGAAAGTGAAAAACAAAATGGTTGCATGGGTGCTCAAAGCATGGTGTCTACTGAGTGTTTATCACTTTCGCACTGTATAAAGTAAAAAAATCTTAAGTCAAATAATAAAAAGTCTGTATTTAATTGAACTAAAGAAAGTTTCAATCAGTTAAAGATCTCCATCAGGAAGAGAGATGAAGTTAAGACTTTTGTAGAAAAAAAAGGGGGCATTCAAATAGCTGCCATGCTTACACACATTTTTAAATCATTGTAAAAGAAAACAAGATAATTTCTGTGATTGACCTGGAGGCTAATAATAAACTATGTTGGTTTTAAGGCCTGCCTACAGGTGGCAGTGCTGTTATCACATAATTCATCAGTAATGATTTGGCCCGTGCATCATTAGAAATCACTTTGAACATACATTGAGTGGCAGTGCCTTCTGCTAGTTATTGTTATCAGCGAACACTTCCTAAATACTGTCCTTGGCTTGCCATTAGCTGTTTCCACCTGCAGCCATTTCCAAGACAAATCCTCATCGACTGATGATGTACCCAGCAAGAAACAAATATTGTAGCTTCTGTTTTTTTTTTTGGTTTTTTTTTTTTTTTTTTTTGAGACAGAGTCTTGCTCTGTTACCCAGGCTGGAGTGCAGCAGCACGATCTCAGCTCACGGCAATCTCCACCTCCTGGGTTCAAGTGATTCTCCTGCCTCAGCCTCCCAAGTAGCTGGGATTACAGGCACCCACCACCATGCCCAGCTAATTTTTGTGTTTTTGCAGAGACGGGGTTACACCATGTTAGCCAGGCTGCTCTCAAACTCCTGACCTCAGGTGATCCACCCACCTTGACCTCTCAAAGTGCTGAGATTACAGGTGTGAGCCACCACACCTGCCCTAGCTTTTGTTTAAATGGCACACTGATATGGTTTGCCTGTGTCCCCACCCAAATCTCCTCTTGAATTTCCACATGTTGTGAGAGTGGCCTGGTAGGAGGTAGTTGAATCATGGGTGCAGGTCTTTCCTGTGCTGTTCTCACAATAGTGATTAAGTCTCATGAGATCTGATGGTTTTAAAAAGGGGAGTTTCCCTGCACAAGCTCTCTCTCTCTTTGCCTGCTGCCACCCATGTAAGATGTGACTTGCTCCTCCTTGCCTTCTGCCTTGATTGTGAGGCTTCCCCAGCCACATGGAACTGTGAGTTCTCCATGACACCTCTTTCCTTTGTAAATTGACCAGTCTCTGGTATGTCTCTATCAGCAGTGTGGAAACGGACTAATACACAGACACTACATTTCTACATAGACCCCCAAGTGTCTTCGTTTTGCTATAAGTATGACAAGCATTTTTTTCCCTTCTAAGATTTAATTCCATCTATAAATGAACAAAAATGAGAAAAAGCTCACTAGCAAATATTATTTAAAATAACTTTTTTTTTTTTGGAGATGGAGTCTCTCTCTGTTGTCCAGGCTGGAGTGCAGTGGCACAAACTTGGCTCACTGCAAGCTCTGCCTCCTGGGTTCACACCATTCTCCTGTCTCAGCCTCCCAAGTAACTGGGACTACAGGCACCTGCCACAACACCCGGCTAATTTTTGTATTTTTAGTAGAGACGGGGTTTCACCATGTTAGCCAGGATGGTCTCGATCTCCTGACTTCATGATCCGCCTGCCTCGGCCTCCCAAAGTGCTGGGATTACAGGTGTGAGCCACCATGCCCGGCCTAAAATAGCTTTTTTATACAAGGCACTTTCTACAAAATTACAGTCATTGTAAAGAACACAGATTTAACCTTAATATATTCCTTTGTAGGGTGAGCTAAATTGAGAACCGATGAAGTTTTAAATGCATAGGGAAAAAGAAACAATAGGAAACCAAGAGAGCAAATGCTGTTTCAAATTAAATGAGGGTAGAATTCAAGGAATTCTAATACCAAAAATACACCTCTAAATTCGATTCCCATTGGTTTCAGGTACAACTCTTAATTCCTACTTCACCTCTTTTTATGTTGTGGGAGAAAAAATGATCAAGGGAGAAAAGACATTGGTAATTTCAAAGCTTTTTTTTTTACAGAATACACCCTTGAAGGTTTATACAAAGTGCCAGAGTCACTCGAACTTTTAAAGATCTAACTTTCTCTAGCAGTGAGTTGAACAATATTACAGCAATAATCTATTACCCTTTAGTTAAGTTCTAAAGTTGGTACTTGACTGTAATCCGAGGAGACTTTAGCAGCCCCCAACCACAGCTACAAGGCCAGCCCGTGCACCAGCACTTTCACATACCGGCTGGAATGGCCCCTAAGGGCTAACGGTGCTCCCGAGAGCCTACTTCACCCTCAGACTACCTTCACACTGTCGCAGTGAAATAAAAGATAGAGACAAATCTCTAAGCAAATGGTTTTCTTTGAGAATATATATAAAAACAGAAGTGCAGTCCAGGGTGTACGCACAGTCCAGGGTGGTCTTCCGTGCCCTGAGAACCAAGGAAGAGGCTGGGGTTTTATTGGGAAGGAGAAATGTGATGTAAATTGTTTTCAAAGTGAGTTCACTGGTGCTACTGAAGCCTGTAGGGAGCTAGAAGCCCTACAGGGCGGGGAATGAAGCCCTACAGGGCGGGGAGTGATGGCAGGCACACTTTCACCTGGACATTCTTAGAGTCGGGGCAAGTCATCTGGGCAGCCTCCGGGCAAAACTGGTCTGAAGGTTCTAACTGCCCTCCTGGTAGCTGAGCCTTCAAGACAGTTCCTGGAGCGGGCGCTGCGTGTCCTGCTTTTTACCAAAACCCCTTCACTCTCAGTCCTTGGCTGTGACAGGAATAACTCCAATTCGCATAATCACTTCTCAAGTACATACTAACAGAGCCTGCGGCAATGTGGAGAGTCAGGCTCACAGCACTCCCTTAACGTAAGTGGGCACATATTTTGGTTTTAGATGAGGCATTGAGACACAAATAGCAATTTTAGTCTTAGATACGTGGCAACTTTGATGGCACAGCCAATGGCTACAATGAGGCTTACTATTAATTGGATTTTAACAGTAATATTCAGTAACGTTTTGGGTCCCTGTATATTGGCTTTCTTGTACAATTGTTGTTATTGTTAGCGTACTTTGCATTTCATGGCTTTAACACTGGTAGTTTATTGCCATAATGAGAGATATCTTTATTTCTTTCTGCTATGTGATTTTTAAAAATCCTCCAGGATGGATTATTAAATTTAGCTATTTTTCAGTGAATTTAAATATTGCTGAATAAAAATATTCTAATTTAACCCAAGTCCCTGAAAAATTAAGCAGTTAGAATTAAGAAGTCACCACTTCTTTGCTGGAATAGTTTCTTTCATGAGGAAGTTAAGAACATGAAGGCATGAAGGTTGGTACTTGCCTTCCACCAGCAAATTATAAGAAGGGCTTAGTCTATGTATCGTTTTTTGGTGACATAAACAGAATGGTCTCAGTCATATTCCTTTCACGCCATTTCCCTACTCATGTGCCCTTCTTACTTTGAGGTTTGGAATCACAGTAAGAATAATACTGAAAAGGATTCCAAATGTAGTTTTGTCTTTAGAAAAGCAAACTATGCTACATCATTAATGTTTTACTCCAAAGGAGATTTTCAAAATACACTTGGCAGGGTTTAAAAACTGCTGCAGCTGCACTTTAGAAGTGTGGTTTTTTAAATCATCACATAAATACAGATAAACTTCATATTCATCCTTTGGTGTTTACTAACCATACAGAAAAGGAATATTTAAAGCTCAGTAAGTCTCATATTGCAGTTTCGGATGCCACATTTCTCCAAGGGTAAACAGAAATAATTAAGGTGATTATTGTTCGGGTCCCCTGGCAGCAAAGTACGTTTATTTTAAGCAATAGATGTTCGAAAAGATGTTTGAAAATGCATGGCTCTACCTGAACCACAATTGCGTAAGGAAAGAGAAAAAAATATATCTGCAGCAAGATCTTTACAAGCCTGCTGCAGCCTTTCTTGCCCACGTAAATAGTTTCACTGCCGAAAAGCTGAGTCATTGCTTTTTCCAACAATGGTTTCTCACTAAGTAAAAGAAAACAATCTCTCTCTCTTTTTTTTTTTTTCCCAAAAGCCAATACACAGAGGCTGTTAATTAGTGTGTCTATGGGTGGCATTTGAGACTCTACAAGGCCAAGCATTCTCCATTGTGGCTAAAGTATCAAATTACCCCCAGCAAGCAGCCTCCTAAGGCCCCTAGCATGCCAGCAACACCCCCAGCCCATTTTGAATTTTGCAGAAGGGGGCATTTGAAGGACTATTAAACACGCTGTAAAATGCTCACAACAGATCAGCATAAAGCCCCACAGTGCAGGTGTTTCTGTCCTTGGAACAATGCTGTGTGTTCAGGGCCCTCACTCTCCCTCTTCTCCAGCACTGCTTTGGGTTTTACAAAGCGGTTCAGGAAACCTAAGCGCTGACTGGACTTTTCTGAAAATTCAGGCCTCCATGTTTTGTATAAAGTCAAGAGATGGGTTTTGTTTTTCCACCAACCTTTTCTTAAGGAGCTAGCATTCCCATCAGGAAGATGGACATTTACAGTTCCTTGAACAAGGCTATTTGAAATCAAATATTCCAGATGCATGACAAGTTGACACATGAGGGATTAATGAATATGTTGTATGCAGAACATATTGCAAATGGTACAAACCCCTTTATTTCTGGAACTACTTTACAATTTTGAGCTAACAGTATTTGCAGAGTAATCCTTAGATTAATCCGAATAACAGGATTGCATGCTTTATCTGAATACTTACTGCTTCCACTCAAATGTCCTAGATTGCTAGACACTGCCCCTAACTTCTGTTATGTTTGCAGATAACAGGCTGATAGAAATTGTAAAGAACCAATGAAGGAAGATGATGCTTTGGGAGTTTAGCAGGCAGAGGGCTTTCATTTTGCACATTCTCCCTCAGCTGTGTAACAGCTTTGCTCGGTGAGCCGTGCTCTCTGATTGCTATAAGAAGCACCTTGTTTTTCATGCTGCCTTTAGCAAAGTCTGCAATTTGCTACATTGCTAATAAAGCTCCCTCCTTTTCCACTTGCAGGTGATGAGTCTATGAAGCAAGGTGTTCTCTTTGTACAACTATCTGGACCTCGGTGCATTTGAAGGCTGTATACCTTTGTTGTGGGGAAGAGCTGCTCCGACAGAGAAATGGCTGTCCTTGAGAAAATGGCTCACTGCTGAGGAAGGCTCCATTATGAGGAGGCTTCTTCCTAAATTAATGACTTGCTTCAGTGCAGGCTAATGACAAATAATAATGTAAGGTACCGATCAAAGACTCCAAATATTAGAACGTGGGCTACGGAAGATCCATCTCCAAGCTTCCCAGCTTTCTTTTCCAGAGATTAGGGAACGAGATAGGAGACCACGCCTGTGACTCATCCCACTGATCCTCAAGCAGAAACAGTGGAGGAATTGGAAGTTAGTTTAGCTGAAAAGAAAACTAAAATGAAAATCAGAAAATTTACAAAGTATCACTTATGAAAGTGATCTTTAAGAGAAGATGGAAAATTAGACCATTTCCACTCAATATCACCAAAACTAGACAAGACCACTTCATGAATTCCTAGAGTCATCTCTATAAATTATGATGTAGAATAAATATAGTCAACAAGGATGATAATCTATTTGATTTTGATGTTGAGGCTTCTCACTGGAAAGTCATCTGCTTGGCTTTACGGTGTATTATGGTGTGATCAGAAGCTCCCCTTGTACTTCATATTTCATTAGTTGAAGTGGTGAAAATTAAACGTAAATGACTAAAATATCATTCAAAACTGATAGCAGCCATTGGACACTTTATCTATCTTGCTCATTTTTATCATTTACACATTACTTCATGTACTGGTTATTTTTTCTTTTATATATATATATCATATAAATTTTTCCCATATAAAATTATCTTTCATGAAGACAGAAACTGCTAAATAGAATTACAAATAAATGGGGATATTTTTATAGTATGTATGGCTTGGTATGCAGGCCACTTGTCTAATAACTTCGGTACTGATGTATTGAAAGCATATTCATGAATATGTTGCACATCATTGAAGGACAAAAGATTCATTTCCTTGTTATAGATGCCATTAGTTTCATTTGATATGAGTGCATTTCATCAGCTTAGTGCCATTTCCTTGAAATTAGCGAATTAATCTTCTTATTTTTAATTGATAAATTGCAGTTTATCTGCGTGTACTTGCTAAGAGATGACTTAACAAAATGAATATGTGAGTCCGAGTTCAGATTACAGATAAACATTTCACTGTGTATCAGAAATGAACAGCACCAATGATAACATAGCAGTTTTTGTTAAAATAAATCAATTTTGAAAGATAATAATATTCAAAATGATTGACCTTCCTAGAGTAAATCTTAAATCATAATTATGATATGATTTTCTTGAAGGAGAAATGAAAGGATTGGGTTTTTTGACTTTATCCTTGCAAATACTTGAACATTTCATTTGGCACGACAGATGAATTCTTGTATAGCTGTTTCTGCTTCTGTCCCAGTAAATTATTCCTAAGTTAAATACCTGAAGGAAGATTGCTAACTACAGGAATCTGATAATGAATTGTTTTGTTAATATAGAACATAACTAAAGTTTTCTTGTTAAATGTGGCTTTTTGCTTTAAAATTAATTTTAAGGTGGATTTGAATTGAGTACAATTTTTTATGTATAATGTTGATGGTTTGCATTAGCGGAAAACCTCAGCCGAATGATGTGCAGGACATGGGACACATAAAACTTCCAACAGTCACAGTTGCCTGGAGTCCTCTGTTTGCCCCATGAGTGGTGGTGTACGGTATTGTACACGTTAATAGCTTGCTCAGGGCCAGTGGCTAACATATTTGTATTTTACAAGCTGTTTTACCTAACTTCTAGTTACTGGTACTAAAAGCAACATTTAGAAAAATAAATAGAAATTATAAGCTTTGCCAGCTTAAACACACAAATGAAGAAGTCAAAAATAAGTGAATGTTCCAACAGGGAAGTGTACATAGGAGACTGGAGTAGGCCTTTTATTAATGAAAGTACTTACTTTTTTCAATTTCAGAACATTTATTCTATCATAAATATGTATACACATATGGAAAAATATACAATATGAACAAAAATTGTGTTACAAATGGGTTCTTTGTGATAATACATAAATGTATTTTTTTTGTAACTTGTCTACTTTCTTTACTTGTCTTTCTATTTTTATTGTGAGATATTGTTGAAATTTTATTGTAACACTTGCATTATAATTTTTTGAAATATACTGAAATCACAGAGACACATAGATGCACATGAAGAAGTATCACTAAAAGATAACAGAATAAAGAGCATTAAACATATGTGAATCATCCAAAATAAGGCAGGAAAATGGAAACAGGACAAATAATAAATGGGACAAAAAGAAAACGTCTTCTAAGATGGTAGCCTTAAACCAACACACGTTAGTACATTAACTAAAATACCCTGAGAACAGCATGTAAAAAGAAATTATTATCGTAAATGAAAATTAGCCCATGAATTGATTAATTAAAAAACAAACTGTACAGTAATATGCTGTTTAAAAAAACACACTTGAAATATCAAGAAAGACAAGTGGAATGTGCACAAAAGGAAACCTGGAGACCAAGAAAGCACTGAGCATAAGGAAACGGGTGTGTCAGTATTATGATTTTAAAAAGGCAGACTTCAAGACAATCAGTAAACCAAAAATAAGCCAAAAGTTTCACGATCAAGTAAAGTACAATTAAACAGGAAGCAAAAACAATTTTAAATGCATCTAATAACAGTGTTTCAAAAAATTGTGAGGCCAAAACTGGCAGAAGTAAGGAGAGGAACAGGCAGATAGAGATTTTAATCCCTCTCTTTTAGTAATTGATAGGAAAACAGAGAAAAATATAAGTAATAATATAGAAGATTTAATCAATCCTATCAATCAAACTGACCGGATTGACATTTCTAGAACATTATGCCCTAACTTCAGAACACACATTTTTCAAGGAACATGGAACTTTCATCAAGATAGATGATAGGTTGCTCAATAAATCAAACCTTAATAACCTCTATAGGATCAAAATCCTTAAAAAACCCTATGTTCGGATTCTCTAACTACAACAGTATGAAAATAGATATCAAAAAAAGGAAATAGCTACAAAATCCCCAAATAATTTGAAATTAACGAATTTCTGAATTAGGTCAAAGAAGAAAAGCAAGGGAAATTAAAACATTTTATACTGAATTATCTTGAAACAAATATTAGAAGTCTAAAATAATCATCTCAGCTTATAATTAAAAAGCTATGAAACTAAGAGCAAATTAAACACAGGAGGTCGAAGAAAGGATCCAATAAAAATGAAAGTAGAAATAAAATTTAAAAACTTACAGTGGAGAAAATCAGCAGAGACAAATCTAATGCTTTGAAAGAATTGATAAAACTGATGAACACTTAACAAGATTGATGAAGCAAAAAAAAAAAAATTTTCCAGTATGAGGGATGAAGGGAGGGAAGTCACCATATACCACACAAATACCAAAATCCTTATGCCAATTAATTCAACTAATTAGATGAAATGGAAAAAAAAAGTCTTTTTTAGGACACGAGTTACTGAAATGGACTCACCAAGATATAGAAAAAAAATAGGTGTGTATATTGGATTCATAATTTTAATAAGGTATTAATGGCTCATTGGTAAATTCTATCATATATTTTATGAAGAAATAATATCAATCTTATAAACTCTTTCAGAAAATAGTGAAGGAAGAAAATATTCATAACTTGTCTAATAAAACCGCTGCACAATTGATATTAAAATCTGACCAAGATCTTAGGAAATTACAAATAATATTCTATCTGTCATGAATATAGACTGACAAGTCTTTAAAAATATGTGAGAAACTAGAATCCAGCAACAGGTCAAAAGCGCAACTCCAGGATCTAAGATTGGTTAAACATTCAAAAATCTATCAGCTCTTCAACACATTAACATAATAAAGGAAAAAGCATATTATTTTTTCAAAAGATGCAGAAAATAAATTTTCTAAAATTACTAGGCATTTAAGGTTTAAATGCCATGCAGAACATTAGGAATAAAAGGGAAATTTCTTTATGTGATAAAGGACATCTAACAAAACCCTAAAATTATCATACAAAATCATCATAGTAAAATCTGTACACTTAAAATGTATACAACTTACTGTATGTAAGTTAAACTCCAAAAATATGACTAGTTAAGTGTTTTAATATTTTGTGTGTACTTTAGAATAGGTGTGTTCATGAGTTGTTTAGTGCAAGCTGTTTTATACAACTGTTAGGTTAGGCCAATTAATGTGTCTCTGAAATCACCCATACTTTTAATAATTTTTTGAGTGATAAATATGTGATTTATCAGGAGATGTTTTATGTCTTCTAATTTTATTTTAGAATTTTCTGACTATGATTCTGCCAATATTTGCTTTATTTATTTTATGTATTTATTTATTTATTTTGAGACAGAGTCTCGCACTGTCACCAGGCTGGAGTCTAGTGGTGCAATCTCGGCTCACTGCAACCTCCGCCTCCCGGGTTCAAGCATTTCTCCTGCCTCAGCCTCCCGAGTAGCTGGGACTACAGGTGCCCACCACCATGCCTGGCTAATTTTTCTATTTTTAGTAGAGACGGGGTTTCACCATGTTGGCCAGGATGGTCTCAATATTTTGACCTTGTGCTTTATTTATTTTAAGGCTGAGTTATTAAATGCATTGAAGTTGATTATGAAAATGGCCATGCAATTTTCCCTCCCTAAATTCATGCCTTTATGATGTGCTGCGGCAGGTCCCACGGATACTTGGAGTCTTGCTCTACCTCTTGGTGGGATATTAGGAAAAGTGACAACGGCAGAAACTTTAAAATCACAAGTGTTTTGGTTTTCCCATTTCTTGCTACTTTTGGGATTCCTGTTAACACTGTTATGTGAAGAGGCCATGGACAGACTGCTGGCTCCTGAGAGACAGGTGACCCTGTCCCTCTAGTCACACAAACTGAAAATCACCCACTGAGTTGTGAGCTCCGTATATGATTGTATTAAGTCACAAAGTTTCCGGGTGTTTGTTACATAGCAACACTTTCTGATATAAGACATGAGTTTAAAAGTGTAATAACCTCCTTTTGAATGGAGAATCTCCTAATTATTTAATTATCTACCTTCATGCTACGCTCATCCAATATTAACAGGGCTACCTTGCTTTATTTTGGTTAGTATTTGTGTGGTTCATCTTTCACCATAATTTTATTTTCATTTTCAGTCTTTCTGTTTTTTCTTAGTACATTTCTTGTGAAAACAAGTAAATCGTTGATATTTTTGTCACATTTAATCACAGAAGGTGACTTGAATCCTGTGATGTAGATGTTCATTGACACTGACTGTCGTCTTCATTTTTTCTTTTGCTGACATCTTTTTTATTCTTTCTATTTGCCGTGTTTTCTGTGTCGTTTTTCCCTTCACTGTATTTTTTCTTCTTTGATTTCATTTTAAATGTAACTTGATTTAGAAGTCTCATAGCAAAAATCTATTGTTTTATGTGCTTGAAAGTTTTTATAAGTATCTTTCAAAAATCTAAAATTGTTGTTATCCTATATATATCCTCCTCCTGAAAACGTACACACTTAGAATGCTTTTGGCTCTAACCAACCCCTCCAGCTTATATTTTATTCTTATCCTGATTTTTCATGCTTATAGATTTTATTCTGCAAATTAAATATTTTTAACATTGTACATGGAAAATATTCTTTTAGGTTTACCCATGTTTACCAATTTCTTTGCCTATTCCTTTATGAATCCCAGGTATCACTTTTGAGTTTACTTTTCTTGGAATATAAACTTGGAAGTTGCTTCACAAAAAGTTCTGTTACAGTTAATTTTCTCAATTCTAATTTATCTGAAAATTGATTTTCGTCTTGAAATTTTGTTTTTTAAAGATAACTTGAATAAATACACTTGTAAGTTATAAGTTGAATATATATTTTTTACTGCCTTCTGGCACAGGACATTTGCTATCAAAATTCTGTCAATTAAACTTGTATCTGTTTGTTTTTTAAATAGGTGATTTATTTTCTTTCTGACTGCCTCTAATACTCTTTCTTTATTATTATTACTTTCTATTTAGCAGAGTTAAATGTTGACATTTCCACAAAGCAAAAGCAATGGCAGGGAACGTTTTTTTGCAGCTTAGCCCAGATCATAATATTTATACTAAACTGCACTAGTATTCATTACATTATTTACCACTACACACAAGCAGTAATATATGAAATAAAAGATAGTTTTACTGGATGATATATTGATGAAACAGTGAAAATTATTAATTTTATTGGATCTCAACCCTTAAGTATATGGCCTTTTTAATAGAATTTCATTTTTACATGTAACATGTTAAAATCTTATTTTACTTTTTAAATGCACTGGAATTCTCTTCAGTAATTTTTAAGAAAACAAATAAATCTTAACACCAATAAGCTTGAGAACTTCTTAGGTGAATCTTAATTAGAAGCAATTTAGACAATTTTATTTTTATTCTGTTTTCATCTATTTACCTCCCTGTACTTAAGTCTATATAATTTTCTCAAAAGGTTTTTCTGGATCACTAATTCTCTCTTTAGTTGTATCTAATTTTCTCCTCAATCTTTTCATCGAATTTTAAATGTCAGTCACTTTTTCATATACAGGCATGTTAGATTCTGTGTCTGATATCTCCACTGTATTTAATATTATAAGTCTGATAGGCTGTAGTTCCTCATATATTATCATTATCATTATTTTTATTATTTTACTGTTAAATGCTGTCTGTCCAAACTTAATTGCTAGAAATTCTGAGGAGCCTGGGTGAGGAATGGCGTCCAGTAAAGATACTCCTTTACTCCTGACAGAAACCAAGAGGGTGTACCCACCTGGGAGCATTGTAAGTTAATGTTTATAGATTTCCCTGATCACGCACGGAACGTAAATTCAAACCTCAGACTATATGAGGAAAGGCCGACCAATTTTCAGAGGAAAAATCAATATTATTTGTAGAAAGCACATGGAAGGTACAAAGGCGAACTGTTTTCTTGTTCATACCATTTAGAGCAGTGGACCCAACCTTTTTGGCAAAAGAACCGGTTTTGTGGAAGACAACTTTTCAATGGGGGATGGTTTTCAGGATGAAACTGTCCCACCTCAGATCATCAGGCATTAATTAGATTTTCGTAAGGAGCACTCAACCCAGATCCTTCATATGCACAGTTCACGATAGGGTTCACGCTCCTATGAGAATCTAACGCCTCTGCTGATCTGACCTGAGCTCGGGCAGTGATGCTCCCTTGCCTGACACTCACCTCCTGCTGGCCGCCCGGTTCCTAACAGACCCCAGAGGGAACTGGTCAGCAGCCCGGGGGCTGGGACCCCTGATTTAGAGGACAATTTTCAGCCTATCAACTGTTACTGAGGTCAGGGCACCATTAGGCGTCCTGAATTTATGCAGCATGCAGAGATTGAGGGTCTCCCGTCTGCCAGGGCCGAGTTCCAGTGTCTCATTTCCATCGAAGCTCTCTGTATTTATTTACCACTCTGGGACCAGCTTTCTCTTTTGGGGGTGGGAGAAACAGAGTAGAAGGCCCTTAGGGATGTCCCTTACCTTCCTGTAAACTCAGCAATGCGTTTAAAATGTATGATTGTAATGCATCCAGCATCTATACGTTTGATGCCAGAAAGGGGTTTCAGAGTATCTACCTTGCCATTCTGATGGAAAAATAAATCCATATCCCAGGGCCCTCAGGTGCTTTCTGAAGTGATTTACGCACGTACCTAGTTTTGTCCTTGTGTTTGTGCCCTTATATACTATTGGAGAAATTATATATAATATAATTAAATGTATATTAAATAATATAAGGAATATTATTTCTTATATTAAATAATACAAACAATTAAGAAATGTTATATAAGGGCCTGAAAACAAGGATGTTGTGAAGCACATGTCTTCCGCTGCATTGGAAAATTTTAATCAAATGGTAACAGTTAACCAAGATTATCTCATTTACAAAGTTACAAAGTTTACAAAGTTATTTCACTTGAGTTAGGCAAACTTGAAAGCTTCCTGGTTTCAGGCAACCAGAGAAGAGAAGGAAATTACTGTTTGAGGAATTTGGGCCCCAGGAAACGTGATTCACAGTGTACCTGCTTTACAGAAAAAATAAATATATACAGCTGTGAACAAAACCACTATAATTTTCAAAACTCCCTCATTTTCTGAAGCGTTCCATTTCTAAGTCTGCTGTGAGTCATCTGGCTCATCAGAACAAAACAAACATTGAGGCTCTCCCCTACTGTATTTTAAACTAAGTGATAGGTTGGAAATTATAGTGCTGACAGACCGGATGGGATTAGAATGCTGACACACAGATAATCCCACTGTTTCTTTTAGCTCATTCAGTGCATGTGGTTTGATGTAAACAGTGTAATATCACCTGCCTCCCTCTGCATGCCCATTAAAAAATGCAAATAAATCCTGGCTTCCTTTGACTTTAATGGTTATGGTGTCTGCATTTTGTATTCTCTATCTGAGCATTGGTCTAATTCCATTCAAAGTTTGGCCTTCTAAAAACTTTAGCTTTCTAGAATGCAATTTTTTTTTTTTTTTTTTTTACATTGCACAGGTAGGGTGTTTACCTGGCTTTCAGTCAATGAGGATGGCCCATCTACTGCCTGCATTGATTACTTGATTTGTAGTGAAGGAATAATGAGGTAATCCAAAGTCAGAGTATTTCTTTTACAATACTGCTTGCAAAGAGAACCCTGTTTTTGGAGTTTCCTTTTTAATGTTATATTTCTGATGAAGTTTGATGAACCAGAAAAATTTGTCCTTTTTTTTCAGACATGGGGTCTTCCTTTGCCACCCAGTCTGGAGAGCAGTGTGATCATAGCTCACTGAAACCTTGAAATGCTGGGCTCAAGTGATCCTCCCACCTCAGCTGCCCAACTAGCTATAGGACTACAGGTGTGCATCACACACCTGGGTATTTTGTTTGTTTGTTTTAGAGATGGGCTTTTGCTATGTTGCCCAGGCTTGTTGCAAAGTTCCTGACCTCAAGCAATCTTCATGCCTGAGACTCTCAAGGCACTGAGATTACAAGCCTGAGCTACTATTACTTGCCTTGAAGTTTTGTTTTTAATGTTGTATTTCCAATGAAATTTGGTGAGTCTGAAAAATTAGAAGTTTTTTTTTTTTTTTTAGAGATGGAGTCTCGCTCTGTCGCCCAGGCTGGAGTGCAGTGGCGTAGTCTTGGCTCACTGCAATGTCTGCCTCGTGGGTTCCAGCAATTCTCGCGGCTCAGCCTCCTAAGTAGCTGAGATTACAGGCACATGCCACCACTCCCAGCTAATTTTTTGTATTTTAGTAGAGACAGAGTTTTACCACGTTGCCCAGGCTAGTCTCAAACTCCTGAACTCAGGCAATCCGCCCAACTCAGCCTCCTAAAGTGGTAGAATTATATGCATCAGCCACCATGGCTGGCCAAAAATTAGAACTTTTTAATAATACAAACAGTAGGATAAACGAAACATATAGAATAATTTGGGCTGCTGAAATAAAAAGATTCACTCCAATAGTTAAATATTTAGATTTTATATTTAACCTACTTTACAGACAGATCAAAGATGTTTTTCGTAATTGAACACAATATGCCATATTATATAATTGTTTGACTAGGAGGTTGGTTCTACTTAATGTCATATATTTATGTTTGCATATGACAACAGTCCTTAATTACAAGCATAAAATACCCCAGAAACCACTTCTGCCCCTCCGTGAGCAGAAATATTTCCCCTTATTCTCCCCAGGACACTGAGCTAGCTGGTATAGAGACCTTTTGGGACCTTCTGGCACTTTCTTGTGGACTCAATAATGCATTTTGATGTTTATAGCTGTAATTTATCTGGCATCTGGGGTGTTTTATGGCAGAATCTGCGTTTGGTCATTCCCATGGAAATGTAGCCTGGACCACACCATGTCGAGGTATTTTTCTGAAATCATTTCTAAATGTAATCGAAGGGCATTCATACACACAGTGATTAAATTATGCGTGTTATTTTACCTGTTCTGAGGGCTTGGAGCTCGGTTCCTTGCATGATCAGACAAGCCATTACATAGAGCTCATATACCCCAGAGAATGTTCTGATGATTCTGCAGTGCTAATTCAGGAAGGTGTGCCCCTATGGGATTGTTATGGACTGAATTGTATCCCCTCCACTGTATACCTTAAGGCCCGAATCCCCAACGTGGGTGCATTTGAAGACAGGCCTTTATGGAGGTCATTATGTTAAATGAATCCACAAGTGTGGAGCCATAATTCAGTAGGACTGGTGTCCTTATAAGAAGAGAGACACTAGAAAAGATTGTGCACATACAGAAAATGCCCCGTGAGGACGCAATGAAAAGGTGGCCATCTGCAAGCCAAGGGGAGCCATCTCAAGGGACACCAACGCCAGTGGTGCCTGGATCTTGGACTCCCAGCCTTCAGAACCACGAGAATGTCCATTGTTTAAACCACCCCACCCAGTCGGTGGTACGTTTTATTATGATAACCCCAGTCAACTAATATAGGAATGTTCTAGAACAAAAAACAATCATTTATTTCATTGTTTCTTAACCTATGTGGCATCAATAGCACAGACGTTCATGTAATTGATTTCATTACTAAATGACGATAGATACAAAATTATTACTATAATATACTGTACTCCAATATGCATTATTATTATTTTTTGAGACAGGGTCTCGCTCTGTCACCCAGGCTGGATGGAGTGCAGTGGCACGATCTCTGTTCACTGTAACTGCTGCCTCCCAGGTCCAAGGGATTCTCCTGTATCAGTCTCCTGAGTAGCTGAGATTACAGGCACCCGCCACCACGCCCGGCTAATTTTTTGTATTTTAGTAGAGATGGGGTTTCACCTTGTTGCCCTGGCTGGTCTCCATCTCCTGAGCTCCAGCAATCCACCTGCCTTGGCCTCCCAAAGTGCAAGGGTTACAGGCGTGAGCCAACACACCCAGCCCAATGTGCTTTTTTGATGAGGAAGAATTTAGTGAAGCTACCTTTAATAATAATAATGACAATAGTAATAACTATATGTAATAAGAATTCACTAACATAGTATAACTCTATAAGATTTGGCCTAATATTATAATAACTAGCATTTGATAAGTATTTCTAATGGCAAACCCTGTTCTCATTCCATGCCTTTCTTATTGTACTTATTAATATTATCGTCTTTCCCGATGAGCAAATTCAGAGTTCAGAGATACTAACTTGCAAATGATCATAAAGTTAATAATTACCTAGGACTCCAGCATGTTCTTAGGAACCAGCTGGGCGTGTAACCCACGGGCAATATCATTCATCACGCATTTCAAGGTAGAATAAAAATTATGCACAAACATGGACTTGGTCCAAGCCTGTATTTAGCAGATGGCTAAGCTAAGCGTCAAGAAAGTTAAAGACATACACTGAAAAGTAGACATCTAGTTACACTTAGAATCAGAACTAAAACCCAGATTGACTGAACAATTATCAAAATCTCCTTCTGCCACACTGTGTAAAGTCATACCTTTAAAAAATGCCATTAAAATTAAAATTACAAGTGATAACGAAATATGTGAGATCTAATCAAAACAAAAATAAAATGACACGAATAATAATTTATCATTCACCTTATTTCCAATTTTGATATAGTTACCTTTCATACAATTATAAGAACATTCACATTTTTAAGAATATTTTATACCTTTTATGTTTATGTTTAAAAAACGTAGTCAATGGAAAGGTGATGTTGATGTGAGGCTTAAAAGCAAATTTAAAAACAAATAATAAATAAATTAATAAATTAAATTTTCCATCACACCTCTCAAAAAAATGAGAGTATTTTGTTTATTAAAATACAGATTTGCAAATTCAATTTTGGATTTTCTTTTCTTTTTTTTTTTGAGATTTTTTTTTCCATTGTGGAAAGAAGAATATGTAAGTACCTGTTATTCTTTGACCATCTGTTACTGAAAATGATTTTTTAAACCAGTTCATTAAGCTCTGATTTATGAATGTTAATTTTTTTAGAAAGATTTCATCTGTGAAAATAAAATATTTGGAAACCAAAGGTGGGATTTTTAAAAAAATTTATTTAAATCTTAATACACTTAGCTTTCCATGAACACCCACTTGGCTGGATAGATACAGAGATCACTGGTCAGAAAGACTCGGAAGGACTTAGCAAATATGAAACAATTATCTAAGGATAAAAAATTCTATGTATATATTCTTAAAATTTCCAGTGATTTTAGTGATATAATTTCTTTTGGAGTTTCAAATTGTGAGTCACTTGTTCTGAGGATAGTAGAATTATGTTCTGGAAATTACTCAGCTCTGAGGTGCAGTATAGCTATGCCATATTCTGGCTTGCATAAGTTATTATCTTTCCTATTTATTTACTTTTCTGGGGATGGCAGGACAGCCATTATTATCAGATCATCATTGGAAGTAACACATCACATAATCTCAACCATTAACTCTTGTCATCCACAGCTTATCTCTTTCAGCTTCTCCACCAGCCTTTTCCCAAGTGTAAGTCATAATTTCTCTCCTGCGATCATACCTATTACGCCTCTCCCCATCCTCACCCACTCCCACACTGCACTTGACTGTATGTGCTTGGGATCAAAAAGGCCCTTTGCTTTCACTGTCGTAACCCATTGCCTCTCATGGCTTGGCCAGTTCTCATTTCCCACAAGGTATGTTCACATGTATCTAGAGTTTATTTGTGATCTTCAAGAAGATCTTCTAAGTTGTTTTTTTCCATACCTGCCTCCTCAATAATTGTGAAATTACAAACTGGTTAGATTTGAAATTATTGTGGAAAATTATTGTAATCAAGCCATTATGGAAAGACTGCCTTAAATGAACATTGCCCCTTCGCTGGTCAGAAAGAGGTGGCTGGGGATTAGAGAATGTGGATGCCTTGTGGATGGTGTTAACTGGGACTGACTCAAGCTTGTCTGACAACCTGTTTTTCAAAAAAATTAAAATAAATCACTTCCACGACATTGCCCAGTCTAGGTATGCTATTTTTAGTACGTGCATAATATGATTTACCAGAAGGTTTTAGAGAAAAATGGGAAGGATCGCCCTATGGCATGCAAAGCATCTTGGAGATCGAGATTTAATGTTGCATAGTACAATCAAGCTGGCAAACACCGACGACAACCTTAATTTCCTCGTTAGAATTCCCTGTAGGTGGGCAGGTCAATCACAGCCATTTAAATCCTCACACCTGTGCATCTTCACAGTTTGGATCAATGACAAATTTAAAAACAAAGCAAAACAAGCTTCATCCCCAGAAAAACACAATCCTTGAAATGATGAGTGACAAATCCTACAAAAGAAAGTGCTGTCTCGTGGTGTTCTTATTTTTTTTTTAAGAGAGATTCATGTTTACTGTAGGCAGGCGTGCCTGTCTTCGCATACTGATGAGTTCTCAGGTGCAGTGTCATTGAACTTGAGAAAGCAAAGCTTGCAAAATGAAGAAAAGCAGCTAAGTAAAACTGCTGCAGATTGCAACCACCTGCTCTTAGCCTGGATTAGTAAGTGATGGACGTCCGTTGCCACATTCTTAGAAAACAGATCGACCACCACTCTTACTCTCACAGAATACTGGTGAGTGAAATGGTTATTAAATTAACTTGAATTTCGCTGTCAATAGCTACTTATGAGAGAATAATCAGGGTGACAGTCCAATCTGAGAGATTTGGTGGGGACATTGTTCATGGAACCAGACAATAAGCAAGGTTACAAACCACACTGAAACCCAACTGATAGTCCTATAAAGGGTTCTTTCTGATAAACATAGAAATTGACCATTCTGGGTCTTAAAGCTTGACGCTAACATTGGTTGTATCTGAGTTTCTTCCTCAGGAAATGACCTACAGGCTGCTCCAAAAAAGTATCAAATAACTGAAACCAGATCACCACACCAGACAATGGGATGCCACCCCTCATTCACCAGGATCCCTTCCTTGCCCCTCCCGAGTTCCTGTTTTCTTATACATTGTTACATTTCTTCTCTGCTATATAAACCCCTAGTTTTAGTCCCTCAGGGAGATGGATTTGAAACTGAGCTCCCATCTCCTGGGCTGGTGCATCCAATTAAAGCCTTATTCTTTTGCAAAACTCTTCTCAACGACTGCGGTTCTGTGCAGTGAGCAGTAGGACCTGGACCGAACCCCTAGTGTTTTGGTAACAATATCATAAATTAGCTACTTAAGAAATATGTGCTGAAAACATTTTAACCATATATTACATATGATAGGAGTTATTACTGCTAGACGGTAAGCTCTGTGAAGGTACATATTTTACTGTTTTGTTCACTGCTAAATCCTTAGAATGAGAAAAGCCTTCCTCATAGTAAATATTTGTAGAAGAACTGAATATATGTACTTAGCGCTCACATAATTATTTATGGTTATCTTCTCTTTTATTCATATTGTTGAATGTCTACGTAGCTTTGTACTCAGTAGCCTATGAAGTTCAAAATAATGTGGCCCATCATGTACCAGGTATTTTTACACACAACACATTATTTCACGTTCATACAGGGTCCATTTTCTTATTTTATAAATAAACCAAATGAGACTCAAAAGTTATTCAAAGGCTCATCAAAGGTTGTTTAGCTAGTAAGTGTTGGATTTAGGTTTTGAGTGGCTTGATGGTGTTGATACAATTTAGATGTCACATATATTCTAGCTCCCACTTTGATTCTACTGCATTTTGTTCACCTCTTCAAATGAAGGTATGTGTCTACAGCTGTGTTTATTCAGTTGGAGTTTTTTCCGATTTTGTACCAATTATTTGCTCATTTATAATGTACACCCACTCACTTTCACAAGGAAAGAGAAGCAGGATGCTCCTCACGCTGGAGGCTTCGCCTAAAGGCTTCATGGCCCGACTGTGTATGAAACATGAGAGCAGCAGAAGCAGAAGGACAAAGGTCCAACAGGCGCCTCTCTCCGATCCACTTAACACGCGACAAAGGAGGGAAGCAAGCCAATCGAAGACGCATATCATGGAAGCAGGACAGTGGAGATGAAGTAGGGGAAGAAACATGCACACATATCAGTAATTGTGAAATTACAAATATGTTAGATTTGAAAAGGGGGACTTGAAATTATTGTAGAAAATTATTCTAATCAAGCCATTATGAAAAGACTACCTTAAGCGAACATTGTCTCTTTCACTTCTACTAAAGTGTGTGAGTTATAGCTTGACTTTTTCTACGGCAAAACTGAGTAGTTTTTTCACTCACTGTACAAAGAGAATACACTCAGTTCTACAGGTAACTTCTAAAGAGAATACACTCAGTTCTAGCGGTAACTTCTTAATCCATAACTAGTGTACTATTTTAGGCATGCATGGGTGAAAATGAAGACGTTGTTGTTGCTGTTTTTAGAAGATTATATTCATTGTACTGTTATTTCAAGAAAACTGCGAAAAGGGCTCATATTATTTTATCTACATAGCATTTTACAAGTACAAATGTTACATCACAATTGCATAAATACTAATATGAATTTCTTGAAATATTTTTTGAGGGTAATATCAGTTTTTATTCATATACTTTTGTATTTTATTACATTAATCCATATTTTTGCAAAAGCATATTAAAGAAGTTTGAAGTGTTTATAAAAATGTATACTAAAAAAAACTAATGAGTAATTATTGTTAACCCTTGGCACACTGTGGACTTCCAAGGAATGTGGGATAAATATAAACATGCACACATAACACATATGCATGGCACAATTTACTTTCTTTATTTTGTGTTCAGGGGTACACGTGCAGGATGTGCAGGTTTGTTTTATAGGCAAAGTGTGCCCTGGTGGTTTGCTGCACAGATCCTCTCATCACCCAGGTATTAAGCCCAGCATCCATTGGCTGTTCTTCCTAATTTTCTCCCTCTTCCAACTGCCCCCTACAGATCCCAGCGTGTGTTGCACCCCGCCACCATGTGTCCATGTGTTCTCATCATTCAGCTCCCACTGAATGGGAGTGAGCACATGCAGTACTTGTTTTTTTGTTCCTGAAAGGGTGGCCTGCCCCTCCATACCTGTGGGCATTTCTAGTTGGGTGGGACGAGAGACTCAGAAAAGAAATAAGACACAGAGACCAAGTACAGAGAAACAGCAGTGGGCCCAGAGGACCGGTGCTCAGCACACCAAGGACCTGCACCGGCACCGGCACCGGCCTCTGAGTTCCCTCAGTTTTTATTGGTTATTATTTTCATTATTTCAGCAAAAAGGAATGTAGTAGGAGAGCAGGGCGATAATAAGGAGAAGGTCAGCAACAAACATGTGAGCAAAAGAATCCATGTCATAATTAAGTTCAAGGGAAGGTGCTATGCCTGGACGTGCACGTAAGCCAGATTTACGTTTCTCTCCACCCAAACATCTCAGCGGAGTAAAGAATAACAAGGCAGCATTGCTGCAAACATGTCTCACCTCCCACCATAGGGGGTTTTTTCTCCTGTCTCAGAATTGAACAAATGTACAATCGGGTTTTATACCGAGACATTCAGATCCCAGGGGCAGGCAGGAGACAGTGGCCTTCCTCTATCTCAACTGCAAGAGGCTTTCCTCTTTTATTAATCCACCTCAGCACAGACCCTTTGTGGGTGTCAGGCTGGGGGACAGTCAGGTCTTTCTCATTCCACGAGGCCATATTTCAGACTATCACATGGGGAGAAACCTTGGACAATACCCCGCTTTCAAGGGCAGAGGTCCCTGTAGCTTTCCACAGTGCATTGTGCCCCTGGTTTATTGAGACTAGAGAATGGCGACGACTTTTACCAAGTATACTGCTTGTAAACATGTTGTTAACAAGGCACGTCCTGCACAGCCCTAGATCCCTTAAACCTTGATTTTATACAACACATGTTTTTGTGAGCTCCAGGTTAGGTCAAAGTGGCTGGGGCAAAGCTACAAATTAACAACATCTCAGCAAAGCAATTGTTTAACGTACAGGTCTTTTTCAAAATGGAGTCTCTTATGTCTTCCCTTTCTACATAGACACAGTGACAGTCTGATCTCTCTTTCTCTTCCCTACAGTTCTTGTGTGAGTTTCCCAAGGAAAATGACCACCAGCTCCATCCACGGCCCTGCAATGGACATGATCTAGTTCCTTTTTAAGGCTGCATAGTATCCCATGGTGAATATGTACCACATTTTCCTTGTCTAGCTTGATCATTGATGGGCATTTGGGTTGATTCCATGTCTTTGCTATTGGAAATAGTGCTGCAATGAACATACGCATGAATATGTCTTTATAATAGTACAATTTATACTCCTTAGAGTATATGCCCAGTAACAGGATTGCTGAGTCCATGGTATTTCTGCCTCTAGGTCTTTGAGGAATCGCTACACTGTCTTCCACGATGGTTGAATTAATTTACACTCCCACAGCAGTATAAAAGTGTTCCTTTTTCTCTACAACCTCGTCAGCATCTGTTGGTTTTTAGTAATAACCATTCTGACTGGTGTTAGATGGTATTTCATTGTGGTTCTGGTTTGCATTTCTCTAATAATAAGTGATGTTGAGCTTTTCTCGTGTTTTTTGGCTGTATGTAGGTACTTTTTGAGAAGTGTCTGTTCATGTTTTTTGCCCACTTTTTAATGGTTTTTTTTTTTTTTTTTTAGACAGAGTCTTGCCCTGTCACCCAGGCTGGAGTGCAGTGGGGCGATCTCGGCTCACTGCAAGATCCACCTCCAGGGTTCACACCATTCTCCTGCCTCAGCCTCTCGAGTAGCTAGGACTACAGGCACACGCCACCACACCTAGCTAATTTTTTGTGTTTTTAGTGGAGATGGTGTTTCACCACATTAGCCAGGATGGTCTCAATCTCCTGACCTCGTGATCTGCCCACCTCAGCCTCCCAAAGTGCTGGGATTATAGGCGTAAGCCACTGTGCCCAGCCTGTTTTTTCTTGTAAATTTGTTTAACTTCCTTATGGATGCTGGATATTAGACTCTTCTCAGATGGATAGATTGCAAAAATTTTCTCCAATTCTGTAGGTTGTCTGTTCACTCTGTTTATAGTTTCTTTTGCTGTGCAGAAACTCTTTAGTTTAATTAGATTCCATTTGTCAGTTTTTGCTTTTGTTGAAATTGCTTTTGGGGTCTTCATCATGAAATCTTTGCTCGTGCCTACATCCTGAGGTATTGCCTAGGTTTTCTTCTATGGTTTTTACCATTTTGGGTTTTATATTTAAGTCTTTAATCCATCTCGAGTTGATTTTTCTATATGATGTAAGGAAGGAGTCAAGTTTCAATTTTCTGCAGATAGCTAGCTAGTTCTCCTAGCACTACTTATTGAATAGGGAATTCTTTCCCCATTGCTTGTTTTTGTCAGGTTTGTTGAAGATCAGATGGCTGTAGGTGTGTGGTCTTATTTCTGAATTCTCTGTTATGTTCCATACATAACAGATACTGATACTCCAGTATCAGACAGAAATTATAATTAGAAATATTTTTAAGATAGAAATTATAATTAGAAATATTTTTAAGATAGAAATTATAATTAGAAATATTTTTATGATAGAAATTATAATTAGAAATATTTTTACGATAGAAATTATAATTAGAAATATTTTTGGCATCTTGTATTTATATTAAAGGGTATGCAAATGTTTCTTATGAAATTTACTTTCAATTATATGTATAGTCTTTTTGAGGTTTGTGTGGAGGCTTTTTCCCTCCCAAAGCATTCAAATGCAGGCATACCTTGCTTTACTGTGCTTAGCTTTATTGCACTTAGAGATACTGCGATTTTTACGAATTAAATGTTTGTGGCAACTCTGCGTTGAGCAATTCTGTAGATTGGCACCATTTTTCCAACAACATTTGCTCACTTCCTGTCTCTGTCACATTTTGGTAATTCTCTCCATATTTCAGACTTCTTCATTATTATTACATCTGATTTAGTGATCCATGATCAGTAATGCTTGAGGTTACTACTGTAAATCTTTTGGAGCACCAGGAACTGTGCCTGTATAAGATGGTGAACTTTAACCGATAAACAGTGTGCATGTTCTGACTGCTCCACTGACCAGCTGTTCCCCTGTTTCTCTGTCTCTTCTTGGGTCTTCCCGTTCCCCTAGACACAACAGTATCAAACTGACCACTTACAAACCCTACAGTGCCTCTATGTGTTCAAGTGAAAGGAAAGCACATCTCCCACTTTAAATTAAAAGCTGGACATTGTTAAGCTTAGTGAGGAAGGCGTGTTGAAACCCAAGATAAGCTGAAAAGGTCTCTAGTCCCAAACAATTAGCCAAGTTGTGAATGCAAAGGAAAAGTTCCTTAAGGAAATTAAAAGTGCTAACCTAGTGGACACATGAATGATAAGAAGTAAAACAGCCTTGCTGCTGATAAGGAGAAAGTTGTAGTGGTCTAGATGGATCAAAGCAGCCACAACGCTCCATGAAGCCGAAGCCGAAGCCTAATCCAGAGCAGGATCCTAACTCTCTTCAATTCTGTGAAGGCTGAGACAGGTGAGAAAGTTCAGAAGAAAAGTTGGACACTAGCAGAGACTGTTGGTCCATGAGGCTTAAGGAAAGAAGCCATCTTTGTAACATAGAAGTGCAAGGTGAAGCCGCAAGTATTTGTATAGAAGCTGCAGCAAGTTATCCAGAAGATCTGGCTAAGATCATTGATAAAGGTGGCCACACTAAACAACAGATTTTCAATGTAGACTAAAGAGCTTTCTGTTGGGAGAAGACACCATCTAGGACTTTCATAGCTACAGAAGAGAAGTCAAGTCAATGCTTGACTTTAAAGCACCAAAGGACAGGCTGACTCTTTTGTTAGGGACTAATGCAGCTGGTGGGGTTAAGTTGAAGGCAGTGCTCATTTGCTATTCTCAAAATCTTAGGGTCTTAAGATTTATGCTTAATCTACGCTGTCTATGCTCTATAACTAGAACAACAAACCCTTTATGACTGCACATCTGTCTTACCATAGGCTTTACTAAATAGTTTAAGCTGACTGCTCAGAAAAAAGGATTGCTTTCAAAGTATTACTGCTCATTGACAAGCCACCTGTCACTGAGAGCTCTGATGGGGGTGTACAAGGAGATCAATGTCATTTTTACGCCTGTTAATACAACGTTCATTCTATAGCCCATGGATCAAGAACTAATTTAGATTTCCAGTCTTATTGTTTAAGAATTACATGACTCACACCTTTTATTCCAGCACTTTGGGAGGCTTAGGCAGGCAGATCACTTGAGGTCAGGGGTTTGAGACCAGCCTGGCCAACATGGTGAAACCCCGTCTCTATTAAAAATATTAAAAGTAGCCAGGCATGGTGGCACCTGCCTGTAATCTCAGCTATTCCAGAGGCTGAGGCAGGAGAACTGCTTGAACCCGGGAGAAGGAGGTTTCAGTGAGCCGAGATCATGACACTGTACTCCAGCCTGGGTGACAGAGAGAAACTCCATCTCAAAAAAAAAAAAAAAAAAGAAATAAAAAAGAAAAGGCACTACAAAAAGAAAAAAGAATTACGTGTTATAAGGTTATAAGCCTGTAGCTGCCCTAGATAATGATTCCTCTGATGGATCTGGGCAAAGTAAACTGAAAACCTTCAGTAAAAAAGTCATTATTTCTGATGCCATTGAGAACATGTCTTTCTAAAGTTTAATCACATAGACTCATCTTTAACAGGTCTAGGGCTTTATGGCAATTAGGAATACAGTCTTGATGATCTTGCAAGTCCATACATGAATTCCAGTTTAAAATCATGGTAATTTATTTGATAATTTTTTTTAAAAAAAGCTTAAAATGAAGCAAAAATATTTTTTGTTAGTTTGCAATCCCCCCATTTTCTATTTTACTTTTTTGACATGGACAATATCATTTTGTTTGTGTAGTTTTTGTTTTTAAATCAGGGATGATTTTTCTTTTCACACACTTAAATATATACTTACCAGTTTCAAATTCTCATCTCTTTATTGCAAAGCACTAAATGTGATCAAACTCCAGATAGAGTTGTATTTAACCCCTAGCTCACTAGCGTCAACTCAGTAAAGGGAGTGGAGATGTTGCTTTGCTAGTACAACTGAACTAGTTTGGTGGATCATTCATCTTATTTGAAATTGGAGATATATATTGTAGTTATAAGTGGGCTTAATCAACATCATTTCACCTTCTTGTAAAGTCTTATCTAGAAATGGGAATTTGGGCTTTGATGTGACTCAGTGTCAGAAAAGGGGCCAGGGAAAGAAGGAAAGAGTATTGATTGCTGAGTAAGTGGCCTCACTACAGAAGACCCATGGTCCACCCTCACAACGATGATAATCCACCAGCTGTTACACACCAATTTGCAAACAAATTGTTACAGACCTTGGAAGCTTTCTCAGCTCAAAGCAGACTTGACATTTCACTGCATGTGAGGACAGCAATAAATCATGTCAGATCAGAAGGTCTACTAGTTAACAGCTAAAAACAAAGGATTGTAGTATTTTTCCTTCATTTTAGTCTAAACTCTCCCTAGAGGGTAGGTAGCGTAACAAGGAGCAGGCAACTTTGTCCGTGTACAAATTTTCATGTGTTTTACATCTAGACTTTGAAACCTTGCTTGTCATTTTCCTTCAGGTCCAATTCATAAACCTGACATTTATAAATTTAAGAATCAAACTGCAGATCACTTAAAGCTGGATGTGTAGGCTGAATCGTGAACTCATCATGAAATGAGCTTGCACTGAGATCGGGAGTGTGCAGTTTTCATATTGGAGAAAATGCAACTAAACTTTTTGCCACTTGATTCAATAGGAAATAAAATGTTATAGGATTAGTTTGAAGATGCAAACTGATTTCAGTGAATATTCATCATTAGTAAAGGCTTAACTTGGTGATATGATCCAGGGGATTTTAGATGCTTCCTTAAAAGGAAAAACACCTACATGTAATTCGATACCTGGAATATTTCAGAACATTCTTACTTTGGCTATGTTTCATTCACAGAGGGAGATAGAAAACCAAGGCCATAATGAGGTAATTAATCAAATTAAATACCCTTACGCTTTCAATTCCCTGTATCCCTCTGTGCTCGTAGATACAGACATTGTCTGAAAGCACTACAGAAAAATGCTATTATTGTACTTACAAAGGAGAAAAACGTTATATACATTGCTTAGAAGTTTGCCAAAGCAGCTTTCGTGTTCCTAGGTAATTGATAACATGGGCAATGCCAGAAAATTTTTGATTTTTTTTTTTTTTTTTTTTTGAGATGGAGTCTTGCTCTGTCACCCAGGCTGGAGTGCAGTGGTGCGATCTCAGCTCACTGCAAGCTCCACCTTCCGGGTTCCCGCCATTCTCCTGCCTCAGCCTCTGAGTAGCTGGGAATACAGGTGCCCGCCACCACACCCGGCTAATTTTTTTGTATTTTTAATAGAGACGGGGTTTCTCCGTGTTAGCCAGGATGGTCTTGATCCTGACCTCGTGATCCACCCGCTTTGGCCTCCCAAAGTGCTGGGATTACAGGCGTGAGCCACCGCGCCCAGCTAAAATGTTTGATATTTGACATTTTGCCCAGAGGTCCCAAATTAACCTAGAATCAAGTGTGAGCCTGTCTCTAGGGTACAGGAATCTGGAGTAGAGTATATTTAAAATACTCTCAAAATTCTCACTTTTCTAGTGAGAGTTTTAATTTGACAGTATGGATGTCTGTGTAATTTAATCAAATTATTAAACCAGAAAATTTCTAATTATGGAGAGAGCAGAAAGTTTATTCTTAGGATTCCTATGCCTCAATCAAACAATGAATGGACAGAAGTGTTCAAGGAATTTATTATAACTCTTTTATTCCTTCATAATAACCGAAATGGATTATCTCAAGCTCCTGAAGCCAAATTATAGCAAGAAAAAAATATTACCCTACAGATAGTTGTTTAGTAAGTGGACAAGAGAGCCATGTGCAGCAAGACCAATCTCCTTGAAGGATGTTAGGTGAACTGCAGTGTCGGCAAAGCATGAGTGGAAAGGTCATTTGAATGATTTCTCATAATTCAGTTCTACCAACATAGTCTTTGACATTTTAATGTAGTTATTTATTTAAAAATTCTTATGCATTTATAATGCACAGACAGAATTTGGATAATAAAGAGAAAGGGATAGTCCATTCCTCAAGGGAGTAATTGTGTGTGAAAAGCTGAGTCAGGACTTCATAGAGTACATCCAGGCCATGATTAGTAGGTCTCTTTGTTGGAATGGAAGCTTCATTTATAAGAACAATGCAATGCAAATGTTAGAATTTCTGCAATACCACTTACAGTTGTGGAATTTATCTTAAAGAAGAAAGAGTAGTTAAAGATATTTCAGTAAGAGGGTAACGTGGTGAGAGCACTATTGGCAGATTAGCTGGCAACTGCATGCAAATTTTGTTGGAATAGAAAAGACTGGCACCTAGGAGAATAGTGATTCATTTTTGCTAAAATCTAGCAAAGGAAGCATATGGTATTGGTCATGGGAATAAAAAGAATGAATAAATGTGAGAAATTAAGGAGGACTCAACAACACTTAATGACTGGTATTTAAATTTGAAGTTGATAACTCCAAAATGTTAATTAGCCTCTGTTGTTAGAAAAATTATACTATTGTAGACAGAACAAGTAAACTGTAAGAGATGAAATAATTATAACTAAGCATGTGGGCTCTGATGAAAATCTACTTGGTCAGTATCTTGTCTCAACAGTTTGAAGAACCTTGGGCAAGTCACATAATCTTTAAGACATTCTTTTCCTTAAACTTACAAAACAGAATAATAACAATGCCTGCCTGTCAGGTTTGTTGTGAAGATTAACTAAGTAGCCCATGTAAAGTGCTTGACACATAATGTCTCAATAAGTGTTAGTAACTTGTTATTGCTGTTATGGTGCTAATTACTTTTCAAATCAGCCAAACAATCCATGAAGGGAGAAGGAGATCTGGTATGATTTAAGTATATCTGTCCTGTTGAATACTCTGCAGGCTGCTGGAGATGCAGGATTCAGACAGTTTGTAGCTTCAGGTACAGAATTGAGAAATAAATTTAATTAAAACGGAATAAAAGTTCACATATTGGGAGTGAATGTTTTGCTAGGATGAGGTAAGATGAAAACAGAGGAATCAAATAGCTAGTTTTCCTTTACAAAGCAACTGGTGAAATCACAATCACACACCAGGGATTCGGCCGGCCAAGTCTTAGGGAAGAGATCTGGAAGTGTACCTGCCAAGGTAGGAGATTTCCTTCCCTAAGGATGCCAGGAGACCATACCACAGTGTGTCCCAAAGAGCTTCCTTTTCTTTTTGTTTTTATTTCCATGGTTTTGGGGGTAGAGGCGGTGTTTGTTTACATGGATAAGTTCTTTAGTGGTGATTTCTAAGATTTTGGTGCACCCATCACCCGAGCAGTGTACACTGTACCCAGTGTGTAGTCTTTTATCCATCACCTCCCTTCCAACCTTCCCCCTGAGGTCCCGAGTCCATTATGTTATTCTTATGCCTTTGCAATCTCATGGCTTTAGCTCCCAGTTATAGATGAGAACATACGATATTTGGTTTTCCACTCCTGTGTTACTTCACTTAGAATAATGGCCTCTAGCTCCATCCAAGTTGCTGCAAAAGAGACTATTTCATTCCTTTTTATGGCTGAATAGAATTCCATGGTGTATATACACCACATTTTCTTTTTCCATTCATTGGTTGATGGGCACTGAGGCCAGTTCCGTATCTTTGTAATTGGAAATTATACTGCTGTAAACATGCATGTATTTTTTTGATATACTGACTTATTTTCCTTTTGGTAGATACCCAGTAGTGTGATTGCTGGATTGAATGGTAGTTCTATGTTTAGCCTTTTAAGGAATCTTTGTACTGTATTCCATAGTGGTTCTACTGGTTTACATTCTCACCAGCCGTGTAAAGTGTTCCCTTTTCACCACATCCATGCCAACATCTATTGTTTTCTGACTTATTAATTATAGCCATTCTACAGGAGTAAGGTGGTATCTCATTGTGGTTTTAATTTGCATTTTCTTGATAATTAGTGATCGTGAGCATTTTTTATATGTTTGTTCACTGTTCGTATATCTTTTGAGAATTATCTATTCATGTCCTTTGCCACTGTTTGATGGAATTATTTTTTTTTCTTGCTGATTTGTTTGAGTTCCTTATAGATTCTTAAAACTAGTCTTTTGTCAGGTGATTTTCTCCCATTCTGGGTTATCTGTTTCCTCTGCTGATTATTTCTTTTTCTGTGCAGAAGCTTTTTAGTTTAATTGGGTCCCATTAGTTTATTTTTGTTTTTTGTTGCATTTGCTTTTGTGGTCTTAATCTTGAATTCTTTGTTTTGGGTAATGTCTAGAGAGTTTTTCCAAAGTTATCTCAGAATTTTTATGGTTTCAGGTCTTAAATTTAAATTTTGGATCCATCTTGAGTTATTTTTTGTATAAGGTGAGTGATGAGGATTCAATTTCATTCTTCTGCATTTAGCCAGCCAGTTATCCCAGCACCGTTTATTGAATAGGGTGTCCTTTCCTCAGAAAGTTTTCTGCAGAGCACTAGTTCCACCAGATATTTAGTTTTGAAAGCTTCCATGATCTGATATGTTTTAGAAATGTATTATAAGCTCTGAAAATCCTTATAGGAAAGATTCTTTTTAACCTTATTTAAACCAGAATCCCCCAAAGTTACTCAGCTAATACTCCCTGTATTATCTGTTAGCTTTCTGAGGAATTTACATTCCAGAGGACAGACTTACTGTATTTGTTGGTCAGAATGCTTTCAAATCCAGATAGCCCTTTTATGTAGGCAGAGATAGTCTGCTTGTTTTACACTTTCCAAGAAGACAAATTGCTTCAGAAATTCCCAAATTCACGGATTCAGAATCATGCAAGTTACCATTGATCCCAGAATAAATCTGTGGATACCGGTCTTCTGTCTTTGGTTTCTGGCCACCTGTGACTTATGACCTTGAATCCATCTGTTCAGGCTGCATGTCAGAGCTCTGCCTGTTCCCCTTACTCCTGCTGAATTCAGATGAACTGCCTCTCCCAGATTGATCTTGTGGCTGCTTTGTACGTTGTGACATGGAATAGAAAGGGAAAATACAAACGTAACTGTGCACAGAATGTAAGGTGCGTGTGTATGTCACCAAGTTTACATGAGTGATCTCAAAGTGAGAGCTGAAGCCCACAGCAAGAACTGCCACCATCTGCAGATGAGCACTCCGCTCATTCCTCGTTGTGTAACTGTGCATCCAGTTGACCATTCCCTCTGAAATGACATCTGCATCACTCCTGCTCAAAAGCTCTCTCTGACACCTTCAAGGAGTCACAATAAAGCTATTGCTGACTTGTTCCTTGCTGCTATAAGAAATGGATTTTACTTGGACCCAAAGATAAGAACAGCAACAACATACAAAGACAATTTCACAATGAGAGAGAGTCTTCTAATACTCACTCAACTCTATTTGGGCTGATGCTGGGAGAAAATACAAGGGGGGTGGGGGGAGCGGAAGGCAATAAAGCTAAAGAGTCTTTGCGTGGCTCAAAAGAAATAACTACCTTCAAAACTTTACAGGTTACATACTCTAGAATTATACAAATTCGACGTTAGGCAAATTGTTTCATAAAAATACAATAAAGTTTTAGGGAAGCATAAAATTTTGCATTACTTTGAGAAACAAAGTACTCTGGTGCTACTGCTCAGACAGTTACTACAGTTCCAAATGGTCGTAGAAGACAGTGATCAACCAACATAGTCTGGTGTTTTCTTTTCCTGGTGAGTTTTCAGCTCCTCGGCACACGTTACTTCAGGTGCGTGTCTGTGTATGTTAGGTGCCAAGCCCATAATAAGCAATAAATAAGCAATAGTTATTATTATGAAAGCTGCTAAAAATATTCAGATTATGTAGTTACAGTGTGGAGTATACTTTGAAAAAACATGAAGCTTTATTCTTATTCAATTTATTATGGAATGTTATCAAGACACCAGTTCTAAAAGTTCAAAGGAACGAAAGCAACACAGCCTTGTATGAAAAGTTGAACTTTAGTGTTGCAAGACATATTTAGATCTCAGACATACAGATTTGTCTTAGTATATCTGAAGTTATTAACAACTATATCTTTAGATTAACTGATTGTTGCATCATTATTCCGAGCATTTCCATAGATTGACTGCAAGTAGTCTATGTGAATGGATTTTAGGGAAGTGAGAACTCTGATGGTATTTGGTAGGTTGTGTAACCTGACTGTATTTGGCACAATAAGGCTTTGAATGCCTCAAGTAAAGCAACTGAAATCATAAAGGAGATCATGCTAGACGGGTCATGGTTTAAGAGCTGTACTAAGTTTTCTGCCACATTTACGTGGTGAAACACAGTTGGACAGCTTTAAGTTGGAGTGCCATGATGAGATTGGTGAAAATCACTCTAGCATGGTGCGAGTGATGGATTAAAGCGGAGGAAGATCAGAGGTCTGCCAACCTAAATTAGAAATGTGTTTTCAACTTTATTTTATTTAATCGATTTAAAGTAATGAAAATTAACAATGTTTATACAAAACCAGAAATTACTAAACAAAAATTTCACAGACAAGCCTGGTCATTATTTCATTTTTTAACAAAAGTTTTATCAGATAGAAAATATTGACCTAAATAATAGAAAAACCAACTCAAATGAACTTACATAATAAAGACATGTATTAGCTAAAACATAGGTTCAGAGATAGGGTAACTCTGGTCATGGCATTGTGAGAACATTGATCACTTTTCTTTAATTCTCCTGGCTCTGTCTTTTTCCCTCTATTGATCTCATCTTCATGCTGATGGCAAGATGGTCACATCCAGATACAGCAGAGGCGGGACTCTCTCAGTTCTTTTTCTTATAACTGAGAAAATCTTTTTTTCTAGCAGCCTCTGCTTTTGTCTGTCTTAAATCTTTTCTCAAGTCTCACTCGCCAGAAGCGACTTAGTAAGTTACATGTCTACCTCTATACAAGCCACTGATCAAAGGAATGGAAATTACAAACATTGGCTTTGATGAAAAATAATGTATCCATGAGACAGGCACAGCGTGCCACTCCATGGGCCAGGGACAGGGTACCATTCTCTGAGGCCTGAGGAACTGAATAAATGGAACTCTGTTTAACACAAAAGAATGGAAGAGATACTGAGTAGGAAAATAACGATGTCTGCTACCTACTGTCACGAAAAGTCAACCAATGAATAGCTAAAGAGCCACTCTGGAAGATGCTACACTTCACCTGGAAAAGAACCCTGCCCCAGCTACTGCCTCCTGCTGGTTCCCAGACCTCTATTATTGATGGCCTGAGACCATATTTTTCATCATGTCTTTATGTCTCCATAAACTGCATTTATAGTATTAGGAAACAACCTTTTGCTCCTCCTCCTTTTAAAAAATTTTTATTCTTCCTTTATTTTTCTAAGATATTTATTCTTTTAAAGCAGCAGTGTTAACAGCGGATGGAAACATTTTTATTCAAAGACAGATTGTGTGTGTGTGTGTGTGTGTGTGTGTGTGTGTGTGTGTCCCAGGCTGGAGTGCAGTAGAGTGATCTCGGCTCACTGCAACCTTCACCTCCCGGGTTCAAGCCATTCTCCTGCCTCAGCCTCCCGAGTAGGTGGGACTACAGGCGCCCGCCACCACGCCTGGATAATTTTTTGTATCTTTAGTAGAGACGGGGTTTCACCATGTTAGCCAGGATGGTCTCGATCTTCTGACCTCGTGATACGCCCACCTTGGCCTCCCAAAGTGCCGAGATTATAGGTGTGAGCCACTGCGCCAGGCCCAAAGATAGACTTTTTTACATAAATAATTGAGTGACCCAATATTTTAAGGATTATATAATGGGAAGCATAATGGAAATTTATGGCAGTTTAATATTTTCTCTTATGAGACCTCAGTGGTGTATAAATGGTGACTATTTAATAGAATTCTGTATGAAACAGGAGTTGACATATGAACAATCCAGTTTTTTTCTTTTCAAATTGCTAAATAAAGATGTGTTTTTCCTCCACTTTTTCTCGATAATCATTTCTACGCTCAAATCACCACTCCCTATGGTATAAATTCAAAACATGTCCTATCAAGTGGAAAATCGTGAACGATCTTAAAGTTAAGAACATTTATTAAACGTAAATGTAGATAGATATTAAGAATGTCAGTAATACAAATTAATATTTATAATGTTATTTTCAGCAATTGCAAAAGCTGTTCTTGAGTATGCACTAAAAGCATTGTAACATATAGAAATACTTTATTTGATATTTCAGCTTTTACCCTAAAATTATTATAAAACAAAATAAAGACTGGTCCATTAAAATGACGCAATAATATCTGAATATAATTTACATATAAGTTCAGAGGAGACAACATTAAATTGAACAAAATCAACATCAGTAACAAAATATGATTTGGGGAATTACAGGAGAACTTAGTTGAAAAGAATAACTGTGAAGATGGAAAAGAGAAATGCAGTAGAAAGAGTAAGAGATGAAGGGAGGAGAGGAAGAAGTACATGAAGTTTGATTCTATGTCTTAACATGATACTAATGGTGCCCTAGGACATAAAGCTTGTTAACGCCAGGCTTCATTAAGTTATTCTTTGTACATCCTGTGGGCAGAGCATAAGAACACATTGTATCCCTGGAGTATATCAGAGACTCCAACATAAAAATTTGTATTAATACTAAAAACATAAGTAGAGTCCTATGAAATTATCCATTCCAATCATATTTCTTAATATTCAACTAAAATTCCAGATTGGAAGTGAATGGCCCAGATATCCACAGTGAAAATTAGAAGGAGTGGAAAGAAGAGAAGATGCTGCCTCTTGTATCAGTTTCCTAATTAGAATTATGGCCAAACAAAATTATAGGAGGAAGCAACTGATTTCCAAAGGAGGAAAACGCTAAGTTAAAATATAAGTATACAATGGGATCTCACTATTCATTCAATGTATTAGTTGACTCTCTCTGCTTCCTTCTTAGTTAATGTATTTCTCTATGCTTTCAATGGCTACCACCCATAGCTCCCACCACATAATGGATTGACCTACTGTGGGATCTTGGCAGCCTTCAAGAGAATTGATATTGAGATGACAAAGAAGGGAACACTATAAATAGCTGATGAAAAGGACAAGTCTCCATGTGATACAACATCACACTCTTTAGATCTGTCTGGATCATTGAAAAAACAGATTTTCAGCTCTGATTTTTAAAATTGAATCTTTTCAAATGAATCCATATTACAAATGCTGAATACAACTGACATACATGGTTGACAATTTTTAAAACTTAAAAAATGTAAGAGGCTGGGCGTGGTGGCTCACACCTGTAATCCCAGCACTTTTGGAGGCTGAGGCGAGTTGATCACCTGAGGTCAGGAGTTCGAGACCAGCCTGGCCAACATGGAGAAACCCGGTCTCCACTAAAAATACAAAATTAGCCGGGCATGGTGGCACATGCATGTAATCCCAGCTACTCGGGAGGCTGAGGCAGGAGAATTGCTTGAACCTGGGAGGCAGAGGTTGCAGTGAGCCGAGATTGCGCCATTGCACTCCAGCCTGGGCAACAAGAGCGAAATTCTGTCTCAAAACAAAGCAAAACAAAACAAAAATTAAGAAATGTTTCAGAACAAAAAATCTGAAAGCATTTTGAAAGAGACTTTTTCCTTTGTCTGAAAGATGACCATACCTGAAAATATTTGGTCTTCCACAGTATCGGAGGGATGCTAATTAATTACATGAATGATCACTCTGAAAAGCTGTTGCCATCTAATTTGTGAGCTCATAAAGAAATGAGGTTTTGGGATCTGACTTTTCATCTGTTGTAGCAAAAGTGTTTTATTCTTTTACCTGAGGAAGAATACAAATGAGAAGCAAACTAAATGCTAGTTGCCTCTCAAGTAATCCCTGCCTTGAAGTCTCAGACCATGACCAAAATAAATCACCTAAAATACTCTCTTAACAAAAAGGCAGGAGACCACTGCCTGGAGGAAAGAGATGACCTATATGCACATCAGACAGGGTGTAGGACAAACCAAATGCCACCTAAGTCCAAACCACTTCAGACTAATATGAGGACATTCCGTAAATATGACTTCAGTGTAAAACAAGGATTAGAATTTATTTCCTGGTAGACAGAAACCATATTTTCCAACAGGAACTGTATTTTCTCTTGCAGGCAAGACTTGCTTGGATAACTACAAAGCCCTGTACTCACTCTCAAGCACAAAATGACTGTATGCCTGATAGAGCATTTCCCCCAGCTGAGGAAATCTGGGCACCCTCATCAGGCAGCCCCGCTTCCATACCACTTGTTGTAGTCGGGCAGATTGGGGCACACAGTACATGACAGGCCATCAGTTAAATACAGATGAGTGTGCTAGTTGAGCAATACTTCAAATCCAAGTAAGCCTGAACCTTAAAAACCAAATTGCTTCATCTTTCCTGATCTGGTTCAATCCATTTCAGGTGAAACAAAGCAACATGAACTTCTAGAATGTTCATATTGAAAAACATGAATTGGGCTGGCTGTGGTGGCTCATGCCTGTAATCCTAGCACTTTGGGAGGCTGAGGCAGGTGGATCGCAAGGTCAGGAGTTCTAGACAATCCTGGCTAACACAGTGAAACCCCATCTCTATTAAAAAATACAAAAAATTAGCCGGGTGTGGTGGTGTGTGTCTGTAGCCCCAGCTACTTGGGAGGCTGAGGCAAGAGAATGGCATGAACTCGGGAGGCAGAGGTTGCAGTGAGGCGAGATGGCGCCATTGCACTCCAGCCTGGGCAACAGAGCGAGACTCCATCTCAAAAAAAAAAAAAAAAACCATGAATTGATTTCAGTTTTCAAATGTGATATGAACCACGAATTTTCTGTGTTGTAATTTCATATTCTCTAGACCAAAATCATAATATTTTTCATCTGCAGAAATTCATCTGATGAGACTTGAAAGATATTTTACATGCTCACAGCAACTCTCTTAAGAAGGACTGATGCCATTTGACAGGACCAGGCAAACGGCACTGGCCTCCTGGCACTGGAGATTTCAGGGAGTTTAATAAACTCAGCCAGATGTGTAGTTCAAGTGTCTTAGCCAAAAGAGTGGCAGAGCGAATCAAAGGTGGACTCTTAAGCTCAGAAGTCTCTTTCTTAGTAAGGGGCCGGTGGAGAGTTACCTGACATTTCTTCATGGCTAACACAGGCATCAAGAGCCAGTAAGGGGCCGGTGGAGAATTACCTGACATTTCTTCATGGCTAACACAGGCATCAAGAGCCAGAAGCAGGTGGGCAGAAGGTCACCTCTCAATACTTTCCATTGTGTCTCATTACAGTCCTTCTGCATGCTAAGATACTATGCTATGTTTTGGGTTGAAATATTAAAAGCAAGCATTATGGCCTGAAATCTATAATAGAAAGAGCAACTAACACAGCTGGAAAGAATCCTACATGAGAGTATAAGAAGGTATAATAATAAGCTTGTTTAAATGTCCACAGGCTTTGGGCCCCTATGGGCAAGAAGAACCCTAAGCTGCACACCAAGTACCATCCATCATGAGGAGTTCAATGCTTATTGATTCCACTCCTAGAAAATTTGTAAACACATATGGCACAGATACGTGCTTGATACATCCATGCCCCAGTAGTTCAATAGGATGAGTATATAGAATAATTGCTGTTAGCATTTTGAAAATAATCTTTATGCATAGAGTACATGACAATGATTTGAAAGTACGGAGGAATGTGAGCATTCATGGATTTGGGTATCCACAAGGGCTACTGGAACCAATCTCCGGTGGAGACTGAAGAAGCACTGCATTTCATGGAACATTCTTTCAAATAGCGTTACTTTTAACTCATAGTTGCATGTGTTTACATTTTATTTAAATTTTGCTATATGTTTATCTTCTCGTGAGCAGTGTAAAAATGTTATCTTTCCTTATGTATAAATTACATAAGCTTATTTTTATCCTGAAATTATTATTTTGACAGAATATTTCATAAAACAGCAGCTCAGGAAGATGATATAAGCAGAACCCCAATCCTGCCCAGAGGAATCCGAACATAATTCTAAGTATATCTGGTTGGTAAGAAAATAACCTGGAGTTTCTTAAATGAAGCAAAGGAAAAGTGTGTTTATTTTAGTAATAGAAATGGCAAAACAGAAATCTGAAGGTGGTGCAAAACTGAGATATCTGTTCACAAGGTCAAAAGGATAGCTCACAATTTGATGCTGAGACACTGAGTCCAAGATCCTGGATATCTATTCAGGAGGAATGGGTTAATGATATGGTTTGAGTCTTTGTCCCCTCCAATCTCATGTTGAAATGTAATCTCCAGTCTTGGAGGTGGGACCTGATGGGAGGTGTTTGCACCATGGGGGTGGGTCCCTCATGAATGGCTTTGTGCCATCGCCTTGGTGATGAGTGGGTTCTGCTCTGAGTTCATGTGACATCTGGTTGTTTAAAAGTGTGTGGCACGTCGACCTTCTCTCTCTTGCTCTCACTCTTGCCTTGTGATATGCTGGCTCCCCATTCACCTTCTTCCCTGGGTGGAAGCTTCCTGAGGCCCTCAACTGAAGCCAAGCAGCTTCTGGTGCTATGTTTGTACAACCTGAAGAACCACGTGCCAATTAAACCTCTTTTCTTTATAAATTACCCAGCCTCAGGGATTTTGTATGACAATGCAAATGGACTGACACATTTAAAAGGCAATAAATAGCAAGCAAGAAAGACAGAACAGCAGCCTCAGGGTGGTATCGTGGCTACCATTAAGGACCTGTGCTCTTAAATTTGGAATCCATAAGTAGAAATGCAGTTATTGATGAATCAGGAAAATTAAGAAGTTGGGTACAGAGTAGACTATAAGAATTACTGAAAAGCTGGAATAGAAGAAAATAATTAATTAGAATAAATAGAAAACAGGGGCAAGAACTAGGCTTCTATCATACGAAGTTCAGAGTGGAACCAAATGAAATTATTTCAATGCAAATCATTTCAATGTAAATCAATTAAACACCTGCTGTCTTCCTATATGCCTCCTGCTGTAAGGCAAGGCAAACCTCAAACCACATCTTCAGATAGTCCCACTCACTGAAGTCAGAATGTTGGTAACATTTTACTGCTAACACAGAAAAACACAGGCATGAGAAGCCCAGTCACGGTGATATACATATGTTGTAACTCAGAAATCAATTCTTTTTTTTTCTTGTTGTATGTTCGTAGTTGCAGAGATACAGACTACATTTTTCAGTCTTTTGTAATGAATATGCCAATATGACTAGACTCAGGCTAATTAGATGTAAGAGGCAGTGATTTGCAAAAAGTCTCTATCTCCAGCTTAAGTCAAACTTTTATATCTACTGAGGTATTATAAGAGAGTTATTTCAGTGAGGAGTCCAAAAGATGTTGACCTTGGAGGACTTATACATTTTTTATTGTTTCTAAAATATCTGACTGTTTACTATAATAACCAAATAATAATAATAAAGATGGTAAATAATAAATGCATATTACGCATTCTTCTATTCTGGTTTTTCTAAAGTTTAATAATAAAATACAGAGTTAGATTGTGGTTTTGGATCACACTACTTCACTTTCTATTAACAGTAATATATTTTCTATTCAAAGAGCAGATATCTGCAAATCTTACTAATTCAAATTAAAGCACTTTAAAAGAATCTCACTATTCGGATGCAGCACAGAAGGAATCTGAGCAGTCACAATAAATGACAAAATAATTTTGACAAAGATTTTAAAAATTATTCATGAACAGCCCTAACAATTTTAGATATTATTGACTTTTAAAACCATGAACTCATGTTGCAAATATATTCATTATATTTAAAATTTTTTCTCATGTTTACTGTATACTACATGCTATTCCACTATTTTACATGCTAGGGAAAATTGTGTAACCTGCAGCTCACAAGCTGCATGCGGCCCAGGACAGCTTTGAATGCAGCCCAGCGCAAATTCATAACTTTTTAAAAACATTATGAGATTTTTAAATGCATTTTTAAAGCTTATCAGCTATTGTTAATGTTAGTGTATTTTTGTGTGGCCCAAGGCAATTCTTCTTTCAGTGTGGCCCAGGGAAGCCAAAAGATTAGACACCCCTGTGCTAGGGGATACTTCAGTGTATAAAACATACCAATATCCTTGTCTCCTAGCAAGGGGAAAAAGAAAAAAAAAAGCATAAGAAATAAGTGAAGTATATTGCAGGTTCTAAGATGATCAATACTTTGATAAAATAGAGCAGAGTACCGGACATGCGAGTAGTGGAGAGTGCACACATGACAACTTCAAACAGGGGCATGAGTCAGGTTAGATGTCACTGTGAAGGTGAAATTTCAGCAAAGGCTAAAAGGGTGCAAACAAGTTAGGCAGGGAGATATCTGGGGAAGAGCATTTTAGGAAGAGGAAGTAGCCATTGGGAAGAGGAAGTAGCCATTGGGAAGAGGAAGTAGCCGTTAGGAAGAGGAAGTAGCTGTTAGGAAGAGGAGGTAGCCGTTAGGAAGAGGAAGTAGCCCTACAAAAGCTCTAAGACGGGAGCATGCATGGTGGGTTCCGGGACAGCAAATGACTCAGCAGGCTTGAGTGTGCTGAAAAGAGCTAGAGCCAGGGACAAAGGAATGACAGGGATGTGGGATTACGGGCGGGCGGGGAGAGGAGAGGTCCCGGAGGCCCTGGCCAGCCCCTTTTGGGAATAGCTTTTGCACTGTGTGAAATGGGAAGTTACTACAGGTTTTGAGCAGAAATGTTAACACACCGGATTCCTACTTTAAAAGGACTGACTTTTTTAAGAGACTGAGTTATTCTGTTAAGCAGCTCAATGAAAATTATAAATGATACTTTAGAAGGAATAAATGACCACTAGAACAATAACATTTAAAGAAGCAAAAACATGACAGCTTAAAAGTGAGAGACAAGAGAGAATATTACATAAAAAGGTAAAAACAAACAACACTAATGAAACCACCTTTGCAAAAATTATAACTGAGGCTGTTATGACAGCGAAAGAGATCTGAGCTAACTGACTCCATCTTGCTTCTGACCTCCAAGCTGTCCTTGTTCATTCCTGAGTGTAGGGCAAACTAACTTTGGGAAGAACTTAATGTATGGCTTAGCTTCTAAACAAAGATGATAACAGCCCTTTCCCAAAACAAACCCTCCTCCTGCCTGGGGACTAGACTGCCTTTGCGAGACTAACAAATTAGTCACAAGATTAGAAATTATGGTCATGCACTGGAGGTTGCAAGATTCTAAACCTCCCCGAATTGCTCCTGGGGATAACATCATTATTGTAAAACCTAAAGTCAGTGCTTGAGATATTTTGCAGACCCTGCACTGGATGGATCAGCTGGCACCACCTAGATCATAAACTGACTGGTCTGCTCTGTGCCGCGCCCCCCGTGCCAGTAGCTGAGTCAGCCAAGAGAACAGCTTTGACTTCCTATGATTTCATCTCTGTCCAACCAGAATTCCTGATTCACAGGCCCCCTACCCACCAAATTATCCTTAAAAACTCCAATCCCTAATTCTTTGGGAGACTGATTTGAGTAATAATAAAGCTCCAGTCTCCCGCACAGCCGACTCTGCATGGATAACACTTTCTCTATAGCAGTCACCCTGTCTTGATAAATTGGCTTTGTCTAGGCAGTGGGCAAGGTGAACCAGTTGGGTGGTTACACAGATACCCAGGAAAATAGTTTTAAATTATTCAACAGCTACCAAAATAGAACAAAAAATATTTAGTTGTATACTGTAGGGTAAAATAACTTTATATACTTACCTGATCCCAAAGCATGGCTATATTTTAGTAGATTACATTAATTAAGACATAAGTGACCGTGAGGTATTACAAAATTTTATAGTTATCAGATCCCCTTTTTGAGAAACAGAAGGAATGAACTGTGAGACATTTTTAAAGTTTTTTTCACAAACTTATTAAAAGAGAAAGTCTTTTAACACCTAAATGGATAAGTGTTTGCTTTCTTAAAATTTTATTTTGTTGAAAAATAAAACCTCTGGCAGCAAACAATAAACTGTTACCATATCACTAGATGTTGGGTGGGTCTGCTCCACATGAAGCTTGAAGAGGAAGAATAAAAACGGTCTAGAGGCTGGGCACAGTGGCTCACACCTGTAATCCCAGCACTCCAGCACGCCAAGGTGGGCAGATCACTTGAGTACCAAAGTTCGAAACCAGCCTGGGCAACATGGTGGGACCCCATCTCTGTAAAAAATACAAAAATTAGCCTGTGGTGGGGCACGCCTGTAATCCCAGCTACTTGGGAGGCTGAGGCAGGAGAATTACTTGAGCCAAGGAGGTGGAGGTTGTAGTGAGTAAAGATAGTGTTACTGCCCTCCAGCTTGGGTGACAGAGGGAGACTTTGTCTTAAAACAAAAACAAAAAATGTAGATTGGCTTATTTATATTTCCATCCAAAAAATGATTAGGTGGAAAGGGCGCTCTCCATATTCAAAGTATAGGGAGAGAAGCGAGTAAGACAGAATGAATATTCCTGAATACGTTCAAAGAGAACTCCATCCCGTTTCAAGTGTCGTCTGTCCTCTGAAGTGCAAATGTGGAGGATGTACAAAATCTATCAACAATTTCATATTTTTTCAAAGTCCAAATTATTATTCTTAAGAATCATGTGTCCTTAAATATGTTGTTTGGAAGTAAGTCACACCTAGCACAAGCAATGGCAATGTCTCTTTTAACCTGGAGTCAAACTTCAGTAAATGCCAGCGAGGCTCTTAGAAGAAGCATTTCCATTTTGTGCACCTCTTTGTGTATTTTCCTTTAAATGCAGGGATTGCTTTGGAGGCTTAGCCACATGCCACATTTGAAACGCTTGTGTTCAATCATTTTAGCTATTGGTTCACCCATTTTTTTCATAATTCAAAATAACTGAAGGGATTATTTTTCTTAGACCTTGTCAAAAGAAATACACCTTATCACTTAGATGAAGTATGGAAAAGTTGAATTTTAAAGCCAAAAGCCCTGAAAACATAGGAATATAAAGACAGCTTGAATCCACACTTTTTATTGCGTTTCCACTGTAAACACTCCTTTTAACAGTCCATTTGTATTTCCTGGTCTTATTGTTATGTCCAAGCCTGTGCTGTTTGGACACATATTAAGAAGTCAATCCATATTTTTTTCTGAAAAAAAAAATGTAGCATAAACTAAAGGAAAGTAACAAAATAATCTAAGGCAAGGGTAGAGTTTTAAAAAATCAGTCATCTTTTTTCCCTATGAGTGGACTGTCTATTCATGAAATAATTTACTCTTATTTCATCCACACAAATTCTAATGGTATGGTGGAAATTGCTCTTGGAGATCATCCTCACTTCATTTGAAGGGTACTCTTATTGATATGCGGTAATAAGATAGCAAAGATAAACCACCAAGTTTTAGCTATCTCATTTGCAATTAAAGATTTACTTCCCTATCCAAATCGGTCATAATGTACTATTGACAGACAGAAGGGACTCATCTCAGTATGTCTCAATATCTCTCTCTCTCAGCAGATTCAGTCCCCAAAAATGTGTGGCCTCTTAATAAACATAGATTCTGTCCTGCATAACAGCATCTGCAGTATATCTGCTATGACTCTGAGGCAGTGACACTTGTGTTGCAAGTAATTTCAGCTTCTCTCATAACAAGTATAACATCAATTTTGCATTTTCCAAGGAAGACTGGAGTCCCAGTAGGTCCAATTAGGTGCACTTCCTTGTAGGAAAGTTTGCTATGTTCTCTCAATGCCTGCTCCTTCCCCACTATGATGTAATTTCAAGGGATACTGTGAGATGAACTATCACATGATAAAGGCTAGGCTGGCCTTATGGATGGGCAAGTAGAAATGAAAATTATGTAGAGAAAGGAAAAAGAAGACCACCTAGTGCTTAAAGGCCACACCATGATCATATCATGCTATTTAAAACTTAAAATTTAATTTAGATGTCTTAAAGCTTCTACCTCAAAAGGGCCTATAAAAATCAGATACCTCTGAGAGTGTTAGGAAAGTAAAGTTAGAATAAATTTATCTTAAATGATTCCTAGAAGAGTCTGCTGGAATAGAACAGACTGATTTACGTCTTGATAGGGCAGGGGAAAGTTACCTGTGATACTGCTATCTACGCACACGGGACGTTCAGGAGAAAGTGATGCTGGAAAGGACAGTGCAGAAGGAACAAAGGCAAACTTCATCCACGTCAGCATTTGCCTGAGTCCAAATGCTGGGTCAACAAAAGCAAGTCTGGTTCAATTCCAGCTATGAAGGGGACATGAACACAATGCTGTGGGTCAAGAAACAGACAGATCGTCTACTACGAACGAATTCTCAAAACGCCATTTCCTGAGCCAAAACATTGCCAAAATTATATATTCATTTACTCATGTATTCAAGTGTTAACATGCAGACCATGTCTGAAATTGTGGGCAGCTCTCGGAAGGACAGACAGATGCACAGGACACGGCCTTTTTGCTCAAGGAACTCTCATTCCAGTGGGAGAGATAAAGAAAAAAATTCATAATAAGAAGTAGAAGGGAATTGAAAGAGGCACAAAATGCTACGATAGTGCCTAATATGGAGAAAGATTTTTTTACTAGGAGACTGGAACATTCTCATTGGAGAAGGTGGCCTTTGAAGTGGGCTGTGAAGGCAGACGCTTTTCAGGAGCATGCTGGAGACAGCAATGCTCACTGCATATTGAATGAGTAAATACATGAGTGACATCTAGTAGAAAGCTGATTGCACTAGTGTCAGTGAGGTGGAGCCCACTTCCAGATCTGCTGCTTACTCTTGGTCAAACCTTCTAAACCTTTGGACCTTTAGTTTCATCATTAGTAAGGTATGAAGGTGAGACTAGTTGTCTTTAAATTCTTTCTACCACGATAATTTTATGAAGGCATGGAGTCCAACTGACTTCTGTTGATAACATTGACTGCGGAGGTGGAACTCTGCAGTGGTTACTGGGGTTACCTTACCAACCAGCATTCTCCTCCACTATTCTCCACTCCATAATGTAGTAACTAGAAAGTTTGGGTGGGATTTGCTTCATCCTCAGATCCAAGCGTATACCCTGCTTTCTGATTATGCTTTTTTGTCATTAGGATTCTTTCATCATCGTTCCATCTACCTCAGTCCTAAACCAATACGAGGCATTGCTGTGGCCATAGATTAGTTCAATCTGGACCTCTCCAGAGGGTCCAGTGAGAGCAAAACCAGGACATCTGCTCAACAGTGGAGGATGGTGCTGGTCTTTCTCGTACTGGGTATGGAAAAGAAGCTGACAGTGATCATATGACCACAGGGAAAGCATTTTGAAGCTAAAGAGGCCAGGCAATCGATGGAGACGCAAAGAAGTCCCCTAAAACGTGGGAACAGAGATCCACTCACACTTTGACTAAAGACCAGTCTATCCTTGGACTTCCTCATTTGTGAGCCAGTAAACTCCATTCACTGTTTAAGACCTGTGAGTCTGGTTTTCCGTATCTAACAACCACTTTTCTAAACCGCTAAGCCACTTTTAAACTTTTTCCAAAACAAAAAAAAGTTTTTTTTTCAACCACTTTACTTAACAAACCAAGTACCAATCAGTACTAAACTATAAACTCAAAACATCTATCCTCTCAATTTTGAAAGTGTGTAGAAACTTAGCTGACAAAATTTCTAAGAAAAAGATGATGACTTCCCCACTCTGAAGCAGAAAACACAACTTTATAAAGAGCTTTAAGAAGAGAAAATACATTGAAGAATGAAAAGTAAAACACACCTTTTTTTCTGGAGGCTTCCCATTATTCTGGTTCAATTTTAGGATATTTTGGGTGTCACCTTTGCTTCCATCTCTTTGAAACTTAAGTTCCAACTCTTCTGTCAGGGAGCGCAAATGTTTTCAGTGGTCAAAAAGAGGATAATCTCTGCGGGCATCTCTCCCACACCCTTATTTACACGAGGCACCTACAGCTCAAACTTGTCAACAGTCTTGCTTGGGATGGTGAGTGCGAGAGTGGGGTCAGGGTCTCAGGTGGACACCCTTCCAATCCAGATCCTTGCTTCATGACAGCGGCGGAGTGCTCTGACACAGCTACAGTTATCTGTTGGCCGTCGACACTGCCATCCAGGTATACACTCACCTGTGCCAACCAATTCTTTTATTTTTATTTTTTTCCAGTTCCATGGAGTCAGTTTTCCAACTCCCATTTTACAGGTTAAAAAGAAGCATTGAGAAACAAAGAACCCAAATTATTCCAACCAGCTTAATCCTCCACCCCTGGCTGATGCAGGATTACGGAGCTCCAGCCTCCTGGCCAGGGGTCTAATTCTCCCATCCGTCCCATTAGCCCCACTCAGTGACAGCACACCTTAGACAAATGTTTAATGAACAAATCTGCTTTTACTCTTAAAATAATAAAAGTATAGAATTTTGGACTTGGGAAGAGCCTTAACAATCGTTATTGAGAACTTTTCCCCATGAATTATAATGCCACCCTCCACCTGCTAGCCCTGTCCTTCCTTGAAGGGGACGGTGATGTCCATTCTATATAACGAATGTCTTATTTTTGTGGGGCTAGGAACAGTGTCATTAAACTGGGCGCTAAAGAAATGCTAATTGTAGGCAATCATTCTTTTTGAATTTTTTCACTACAGTTATTTGTCTGTCTAGAAACAGAGATAAATCTTTTTCTGTTTTTTTTTTTTTTTTTTTTTTTTTTTATGGAGTTTCTTTCTTGTTGCCCAGGCTGGAGTTTAATGGTGCTATCTCGGCTCACTGCAAGCTCTGTCTCCTGGGTTCAAGCAATTCTCCTGCCTCAGCCTCCCGAGTAGCTGAGATTACAGGCGCCCACCACCACGCCCAGCTAATTTTTGTATTTTAATAGAGATAGGTTTTCACCACGTGGGTCAGGCTGGTCTCAAACTCCTGTCCTCAGGTGATCCACCCGCCTTGGCCTCCAGAAGTGCTGGGATTACAGGCGTGAGCCAGGGCCCCCAGACGAGAAATCTTTAAAGAGTAACATCCCGCTTGAAAGCTACGCTACTATAACATTTACTGACTACACATAAAAACCTATTTGAATGACACAGGAGAAACTGTTGTCTATAACTGCACGCTGACATATCATTACATATGCATATTACTTCTTTTGTCCAGTGCTAATTTTTAATGACAATGGAGTTTCTATAAAGTGTGCCAGGAGGAAGTTTCTTTGGTGTATATTAGTCTGTTACATTTATGCTTAGTTTGGCTGGAGAGTTTTAATTACACCCTACATCCCAGTACATGAAAAATGGAAGTTGTGTAGTTTGAGCTTTCGGCTGACCAGCCATTTTCCTGTAACCAGAAGTAAGTACCAGTTATTGTAAGCTCTGAGATGGAAATAGTCGGCTGTGCACAACTCACATGATATTATGAGATATCTGTAGAGTTTTGAGAAGTAAGTTACACATTTGATGGATCTATCGTAACACGTTGACACCTACGATGGGAGGAAAGAGACTTTTTGTTTGTTTGATTATCTATTCCAACTGTGATTATTTATGGATAGTGGCTAATTGTTTTAGAACGTATTGAAGAGCATACTTGCCCATTAGAAATAAGTTGCAACAGACTTGGTTGCTCCAATTTACTATAAACTAGGAGGTAGAATGATGTATTGGAAAGAGAATGGTCTTCAGCCGTAGGGAGACTTGGGTTCAAATCTGAAGTTATAATGTTTATTTTACTGATGTTCCGGGCAAGTCACTGAACTACTCTGGCCCTGTGTTTCCTCTCCCAAAGACGGGGAATAATAGCATCTGCTCCTAAAAATGTTATTTTGGGAATTAGAATTAATATATGTAAGTTAAAGTAAGGAGAGTTAACAAATCTTAAGTATTAGATGCTTGGGAGTGATAAATAACACTTACTCCATTCACAGAGAGAGTTTAATGAACCACTGCAACTCCAACTACTCAAATCTTTAAAAGTCCTATCTGTTTTTATCAGCACTTATAGAAACAGATTCACTTTCACTTTTGCCATAAGATTAATTATGAAAAACATATCTGGGTATGTCACCTGCCTCAGTAATTAAATAGAACTAACAGGAACAAATCAAATTATTTAGTGGCAAAAATAAGACAGCACTCAGCATTTATTCAATGTCATATGCTACCACTACCACCGTTATGTGGTCTCTATGGCATTTCACTTTCCCCCAGTGAAGAAGCTTCTATGAACAAACACAATCATTAAAAACAGATTGAGCGTGAAATGAAGATGAGAACTTACATTCATTGGTGAAAACAATATTATGTGACTAAACTATAAAGGTAAACAAGTCAGTTTATAAACCGAGAACGCCGGGGCCTTTGGTCCCTTTATCATTTGTATTTTAAGTAACATTTTAAAAAATGTTGATGTTGTGTTACGGTTTATCACCTGCCACTTGAAGAACTGTGGTGTTGGGATTAGTATCGTGTTTGATACAGCTTTGTAGGGATGTTTTCTGCTTTCAAAATGTCATGATATGCTTAAAACTATTTGCAAAAAAAGAGAATGAATTGGTTTTCGTTTATTGTTGTTAATCCGCTTCTCAATGTCCTGTCTGTGTGTTTTTGCTTTCATCCTTCTTCCTTACCGCACAACTATATCATTAGCCACAAGGCAGAATATGTCTTCTAAGCAAATGTAGAATTAAAAAGTCTTGTGGGAGAATTTTAGCAACTGTTGAGCTAAGGTCATGCCACAGTGAGATACAAAGCAATGTGTAATAAGGAAAATCACTCAAACATGAGAAACGTATTAATAAATCAGGAGAAATCAAGTGTGCATGAAAAGGCTAGGTATTATGTGTTCTGTGTTTTAAGATACAAGGTTTATTACCTGTGTAATTGCTTTACTATGTAGGATACGCATTTGAACAAATGTTGTAAATTATTACAAAGTATGCTACAGTGAAACCTCTTTATAATATTTCCACACATACTGGTTTCCCATTTGGGGAGTCCTGAATTACACATCCCTCTTACAGAGAAGTGAACCTCTGGGAGCGAGGCTCAAGATCATAACAATTCTCCCCATTTATTCCTCTACATTGTATTAGTGATACCTGAGAGGTGGCTCATGGATGTTAAGAATACAAATATAAGCAAGAGGACCTCAAGATGCAAACAATCTAATTGAGAAAGGAGATTATAAACAGCAAACTGCTACTAGTGCTACTGCTGCTACTAATAACAAAAAAATAGAATGCATGTGCCTTGTTCTGAAGAGCTGTCTTGCAAATGCACTTAAAAGAAGGAGAGAATCTTTTCTCTTAGCAAAATATAAGCGAAAGCAAGTTAGTAATTACATACACTTCTGTTCCATTGTCTGTAAAAACACAAATAATTGCTGCCTCATGGAATGATTTTAAGGGTTGGGTAAGATATATATGGGAAGTGTTTAGCATTACACCGAGAGCATCGTAAGAACTCCATGGATTGGAGCTATGTATTGCTCTCTTTACTATTCATGTTAGTTGCATTATTGGAGGCATAATGGCACAGTGAAAGAGCCTCTGCATCCAAGTAGGTCACAGCCTCATTAGGGGCTTGCAATATGTAAAGACGTTAAAACAGTAATCAACCAGGCATTATATGTGATAATTACAAATGAGTGTTAGGCAATACGTGCTGAAGGTATTATTTTCATATACCCATTTATCCCCCAAAAAATAGAGTTGGCGTAACATTCTTGTTCATAAAAAGATCATAGAAACAGAACAAAAATGTTATATCCCGTTTCTGCTTTCATCATGGGTATTAGACTCATTTCTCCAAACAACTATGTGTCCAATGTAGAGATATCTAAATACAAATAACAATTTTCAAAAGCCATAATCAATCCAATCCATCTAATCTAAAAGCTGACACCCAATCAAAGACACACAAGGACCAAAGTAGCTGAATAACATACCAGAAATTTTGATAAGCTTATTACATGTGCTTTTCCTTACAGCTTTTAAAATAGTTATTGAGTTTGGGTGACCGTCCATTGTCTTTGTTGACACAAATAATTAAAACCTGCCATGACCGTAACTTTCATACCTAACTTCAGGACAAAAATAACGATGGCCCTGACAGGACCTCTTTGGCCTAGACTGACAGCCGCTGTGACCGACACGCTTGTTCTGGGCTAATGGACACTGACAGACTTCATGTGTGTCAGCTGAATCGGAGGTGATTTTCAACTGCTGAACAGGAGATGACCTGCCGGCTCAGTGAATAGGTGGGATACTTAGGGATGGGCTGATGACAAATCACATCTTCTGGACAGGTACTTGTTGGGTCGAGACAGAAAGCAGAAGGTTTTGTGCCTGTTACTCACTTGAGCTCATTCTGACCCAAACAAGTATCCAGAGGAATTAACTAGTGACCTAGGTGCAGGGTCGCACCTGTCCTCATGAGTGCCAATCAAACATTTTGGCTGGAAATTCCCCTCAAATGATGGAGAATAATGGCTTCAATCCTTTAAGTGGGGCATATTTCCTTAGTTATCATGCATGTCATAGGGGATAGAAAATTAAATATTATGACTAGAATGATGAAAATATGATGGCATAAAACTTTAATTTTGTTTCCATTCTCATTTTCGTGATATAATTACATGTCCCACTTAAAAATACAAACGTTTGAAAGAAATCTTGCACACAATTAAGGCAGTTTACTAATACTCCAGGTGATAACAATATTGACAAAGTACCCTCATGCCTGCCTCCTTTTGACTGATTATTTTATTTATTTGTGTTTGTTTTGGTAAAGGGAGTAGGAGAAGAGTTGCTGGAAAGGCCTTATTGATAGAAATAGAAGAGGGAGAAGTACATAAATTTGAGAATGTGCAAAAGTAAACAAGGCATTCGTTGTGAGGAAAAATGCTTAATGTAGTATCTGAAGCATCACTTTCCCACTGGAGTAAGGCTACCCGGTAATTATGTATTACACCAGAGAGCTACAAAATCAGTAGAGCAGAATCTTTCTAAGTCCCATCTCTTTTAAAATGATGTTATAGCTATATTTTTATAAGAAAACAATGTGCCAAATTATTACTATTAAGGAACTTGAACTCTTAGTATAACAAATAAGGCCTCGGTTTTCATGTAATCAGAAGGAATGTAAATAATTATATCAACTTTAAAGATGTCAGGCAGGTAAGAAAATAAGTGCTTATTTTAAAGCTAAAATAAGAAAGTTGTACTTAAATACACTCACATCCAAGGTGGGTTCACAACTTAGTGTTTGTTCAAACCTTAGGGCACCCAGAGGCGTCGCGGCTAACTTGCTCATGCTGTTATTGACTCTGTTTGGTAGCAAAGATATTTCCCAACTCTGAATTAAAACTAGTTTGCATTAGGAAAAAGTCAAAATAAGTTTGTCTTCCACGATATGATGGAACAAAGCATTTTTAAAAAATCATTTTAAATGTGGGGAAAATAGATTTTTTTGGTTTAAATTGGAAGGAAAATGGGAAACAAAGAGAAGCATAAATAATATTTCCAAAGACAAAGAAATCCTAGGTACAGGGAAGCCTCTTAACAGTAGCTAGAAGGAAAACTAATGACATCCGAGCTTCTCAGGCCTCTGAGCAACCTCTGCTGTTCTGACCTCAAACTTCAAGCAAACGGGATGTTGGGCCACTGGGACCTGGATGCTCAGGAGGCTGCACTGGCTTCCTTTAAACCAATAAATCAACATCCTCCTTGCGGAACACGCGGGGTTCCACAGGCAGCTCCCCGTGGAGGGCTCCCAGCTGATCTGTCACTGTGCGGGATGAGGAGCCCGCAGCCCCTTCCAGCGCCCGCCTCCACTCTGCACACCCGTCCCCTGCCCGTCTCCCTGGATCGTGCCCACCTCATTCTCCAGTGAGTCGGCTCCTCCCACCCTTCAAGGTCCACCCGCCCCTGTATCCTCTGTTAACCTCTATCCAGTTATCCCACCGGCGTTTCCTTCCCCTCCTTGCCTAGGACATTTTCTGTGTGCACTATTCTTTTGGACTATGCGTACAATATTTATTAGAAAAGCTGCAACTCCTGCCAGACGAGGGGCTTTTCATGCCCAGAGCAATAGATGTTGTCTGTGGTGTTTTCCCAGCTCCTGCTCTTTCTCTCCAATGGTGTGTCTGTCTGGTTGAGCAGTGATGGTCGCCCCATTGCATATAGACGAAATGGAGGAAAACTTGGAAGTACCACCTTCCGTACAAAGTCAAGGATCAAGACCTTCCTCTCCGTGTTCCAGAATCCCTCAGGAAATAGGCGCATGCCTTCGCATCTAGAGCAAGCGCTGCAAGAATTAACAGAACAGCCAGAAGTTCACCATTCCCGCTGGTGGCACTCACTGCGTTAGGCGCTCAGCCTCCTGTCCGGGCCGTTTCGGCTTGAAGACGGCCGTTTTCCTTCCTGATCCCTGCTTCTAGTCTTTCTGCAACTTCTGGATTCCTGTCATTCTTATACCTGCTCTGGGCAGCCTTCCATTCATTCTGCGAATTCCCTGAAGCTTTTCAATAAATTGCTTTTCTCCAATTAGCCTAAATCTCTTTCAGTTATTGGCAGCCCAGTGCCCTGACCCAGCCAAGCACTGTAGACAGTCTATGTGTAGCAAGCATAACCTAAGATTGTAGATACAGACCAAACAAAAGCTACTTTTTCATTTTCTTATAACTGTGCTTCATGGCTATGTTTTTCAGGTGCCAGAAGTCACTCGGTGAATTCAGAGCAACCTTAGTCAGGTGAGGGTTTCTCCTGCTGGTATCTGAGATGTACAAGGCACAGCTGGTCAGAGGAGGCTTCTGTCTCTCCACAGTTATCCCTACCTGTGCCGGCATCTACTGGGAAGTCTGATCTTCTTCCACGTCTGTGGTCCCCGTCATGGGTTTAATTGTGCGCTCTCAAAATTCATATGTTGAAGTCCTAACTCCTAGTGACTCAGAATATGACTGTACTTAGAGATGGGGTCTTTAAAGAGGTGATTACGTTAAAAGTGAGGCCTTTCGGGTAGGCCCTGATTCAATATGAAAAGGGCGTATTGGGACATACAGAGAAAGATACACAGAGGGAGGGCGCAGCACCTGCACGTCGAGGAGAGACACCTGGGGAGAAACCAAATCTGCCAACAACTCCATCTCGGACTTCTAGATTCGAAACTGAGAAAATACATACCTGTTACTTAAGCCATTCGGTCTGTAGTACTTTGTTATGGCAGACCTAGCAAATACATGTAGACATTGTCTGGTTAACCACCGCTGTGTTTACCTCACACTATTCAAAAGCTCTCCAGGTTTAAATCTGATCTCCTTCATGTACTGCCTTGAGACTCTTGGGCAATTCTAATTTCCTCTAAAACCCATGGTCTTAAACACAACCTTAGTCTGTTTCCTGAAAAATTACACTGTCATTTGCTTGGTTCCTGCAAGGATGTACGCTGGGTCCTCAAGGTAGAAAGTGTGTATTTTCTAAATAAATACTTAGTTAGATTCACAGTCGTATTGATGACTGATAGTTTCCTAAATTTGGGGTCCAATTGACTGTGAAGACTCCCCGCCTTGTTCCAGGGCTCCTGTGCCCAGCTGAGCCTCTTCTTATGGACAGAGAAATGAGGAATACGGGCTGCAGGGCTCACCCTGCAGGAACAGCTGTTAGATGTAGAAATATTCAGACCACACATTTTGCCAGTTTGATTTACACAAAATAAAATTTATATAACTAAACTATATATATAATGATTTTTATATAAAATATTTTAGTATTTTGAAGCTTTTGACATTCTTGAAGCTTTTATATTACTAGGTTGGGGGAATTGAGTGCAGTATAGTGCACTGGTCTGAGTGCTCATGAACAAATACCTCTTTAATAATTGGTGCAGAGCATAGTTCACATTAATTCATGATTTGCTGAAGGCAATAATTTGTTAAGTTTGGTTTCATTCTTTGTTTTAGAAATAAATGGGGAGTTTTCATAAAATGGGAAAAAGAAAAAACTGATTTTCCAGCTGAGAAATGAGCAAAATATTGCTGGACAGCCAACATCTGGTATCACTTAAGTCTGGTCTGGACAGGGAAAAAAAAAAAAAAGATTATAGCAGGGGGAGCAACCCTGTGTTTGCAAGGAAAAGAAGGAGATGACATGGTAGGCCTTTTCAGTGATTAAAAACCTTCCATTTTCACATAGCCTCAGTAAAAATAGAGCATTTATCTTCATTCAGCTTTTGCATTTCATTGTCTAGTGTACAAACTCTAGAGACAAAAATGCTAGAATTCTGTTTTCCCAGAGAACGATGCTAAGTAAAGATACCTCAATCATTCCAACTCTTTAGCAAGCAACCCCGTAGGCTGCCTTAGGTGAATGTGCATTAAATTCAAAGGGAGGGGGATTGAATGATTGTTCTCCTTTTCAGGAAAGTAAGAAAGAAAAAGTATGTCCTTTCAAGGTCAATGTATATGATTACCAGGAAATGTGGTAAATTAAATCCACTGGCGTTTGGAGTGCAGATGTAGGAAATCACTCCTTATAAATCAATGGTGAACAGACTGTTGCTCATTCACCTTTTCCTCATTGTAAAAAGGGCCAGAACTCAGTGTATTTGAAATGTAGCCACATAACTGCTATTTACAGAAGTATACATTTCATACACACCTACTGAAAGCAGTCACCTCACCTGAGTCACATAAGCCAATGCAAATGGAATAAAGCATCAAGAACCTTGGCCTAGCAGCATAGGATACTTCACTTGCCCCGCAGAGTTTAATTGAGGCTCATGCGTAGGCATTTCACTGTAACTGGCCTACTTAATGGCCCCTTCATACAATTATGATACTGTTCTTGGTTCTATATGTCTGTACTAAAAAGCTATGACTTATAAACTTTATAACATAGCTGCAATATTGATACTAAAATGTAAATGAATGCACTAAGGCTGGAAGCTTACTGGCTGTAGAGATGAGTCTATCTCTTAGGAAAAGATAGATGATGATAGTCAAAATGTCAAATAGATGTGACAAAAATGAAATTACTACCTTTATCTAGGAAATATATTTCCTATGACTAATGCCCCCAATAATTTAGGATCTGTACTCCTAAGTGATCGCAAATATCATGTGGCTAGAGTATAGCAGGCAATTCTGGGCACGGAGATGCACACTTTTAAGACACTGGAAGTTTTAGAAATAAAGAAGGAGGTAAGAATTCAGCTAGTGTTCTTTAGTACTGATATGTATTTAAAGCAGTATGTACACTTGTGCTTAAATATATATATGTATATATATACACACACATACATATATTTATTTCAGAGTGACAACTATTAGAGTATGTTTACATGGTTTCCTAGATAATAATGGCCTGGATACTCACCACTTGTTTGCTTCCTGTTGGAGAACAGAATTGTATCTAATAAGTGATTGTGTTTCTATATGGCACCCTAAACAAAAATACCTTCTTTTCTGCTCCATGGACTGAGCGAGATGAGACCATGTGGGAGGATGCAATAGAGGCCTATTGGCCACATTGTTTTGCTAACACTGAATCTCAGAGCTAAACAGGCTTCCCCCTCCCCATCCCAGAAGCCCTCCATCTCCCCAGGAGTGCAGTTTCTAAATAAACAGCCCAGCCCGGCATCGAGCAGCAATTCACTTAGCAAAGAATGGATGAGAGGGCTGAACAGAGTATTCAGTTTTCTGAAATTTTTCAGTAAGGCCATCACTCTCCCTTCCCAGGGGCAAAGTTAGTAAAGGGAAGGACAACAGGAGTAGGGCAAAAACCTATCCACTTTAAGAACTGCAATTAATTAATAAATGTTCCAATTCATGCTGCAACTAGTTAATATGCATAGAAGCACATTCCTGAACCATTTTGCCTTTAGGTGAGGCACATGCCCTCTTACAGGCAGCCACTGAGTCTCCCAAGCCAGCCTTTTAGTAGGAGCGGAGTTGATTGTCTTGACCAGAATAACTGCTTAGGAGAAAGGCTAGAGAGTGCCCAGCTATGACAAGGACTGTGTGACCAGGACCCATCTTTAGATCACTAGTCCAGAGAACAGTGACACACACTTGATCAGTGTGCATGCAATGATATGGATAGACAGCACTACTTCTGAAAATAAATGTATAATAATGCATACTTCTCTGGCTACCAAGGACGGCAGATGCAAATGTGAACTGGGCAGTTAGCTGTGTTCAAGTATGAATCCACTCTTTGCTAGGTGACGGCTGGGGCAAGTGACTTAGCCTCTCAGTGCTTCCGTTTCCTTATAAGTAAAATATAAGTGTGATAGCATCTATCTCAGAGTATTGTGTATGTCGTGTAGAGGAAATATAGACACGACATAAGGCCTGGCAATAGTAGGAACTAAAATATTTTGTAAGATCATAAAATTACTCATGAACTACATCTACACTTATTGGAGACTGATTTTTTTAAGGATCCTTGTCATATGGGAAAGTACAAGGACATATGGAGATGCTAAGAGAATAACACTGGACAATACTTTGATGTTTACAGAGCCCTTTTCTCTGAAGTACCCAAATAATGCTTGTTTTTATATATTTGTCTTCATTATATTTGGCCATATATATTCTATTGTGCTAAATGTGGTCAGTGGCTTCAGTCCCTTCTAGGCAATCCTAACTTATGTAAATATGAAGACCAGGTAAAAAAGCCAGAATGGGCCAGGCGCGGTGGCTCACACCTGTAATCCCAGCACTTTGGGAGGCTGAGGCAGGCGGATCACGAGGTCAGGACATCGAGACCATCCTGGCTAACACAGTGAAACCCCGTCTCTACTAAAAATACAAAAAATTAGCCGGGCGTGGTGGTGGGCGCCTGTAGTCCCAGCTACTCGGGAGCCTGAGGCAGGATAATGGTGTGAACCTGGGAGGTGGAGGTTGCAGTGAGCCAAGATCATGCCACTGCACTCCAGCCTGGGAGACAGAGCGGGCTCTGTCAAAAAAGAAAACAACAACAACAACAACAACAACAAAGCCAGAATGGAGAGCCAAATAACCTATGCAATGAAATATGTGCACAATTCGCTGATTACAATATTTATATAATATTGAATTTTGAAATTTTGATATCTGAATTTGTCGATTTGGGACAAAATAACCTGTTGTCTATGTGTCTATGAAGAAGAAAATATTTTACATAGATTGAACTTGATGAAATTGTAATAGTTGGCAAGAACACCAGAGAAAAATAAGTATCTTAACTGGAAAAAATTAGTCTTAAAAAACAGATGAGAATAATATTTCCGAAGAGGAATGAAGATTTTGAGTGAATGTCCTGTGTGGCAGCATCCACAGCTCACGATCCCTGAGAACACACTATTAACTGCCTACTTCAGTCCTTCCCTACCTGAATAGACCCTCAGCTCAGTTTCGGTCTCTCTGAGGTCACTTCTGACTGTAAGCCAGATACTCATTTTCACATCTCACCTTTCCCCAAAAGCAGCTGGGTTGTCCTCTGCTCTCATAACAAGGTTACATGTCTTGAGAGACCCTTGTTTCATAATTAGAGGGAAATCTACTTTTTCTTCCACTACCTCTGAGAGTCTTTGTAAGGGTTTGAGCTGGGGACTGGGATATAAATTACATATTTTTGATAAATTCTTTCCTTCTATTATGGTTTTCCATTGTCCCTACGTTACTGATCCTTACTTTGTCCCATTTCTAATGCCTGCTATGGTCTTTTTCTGTACATTGTCCCAATATACTAGATCTCAAATTCCTTCATTCCTCAAAAGGCCCACTACCAGGAAGATGGAGTACCAGAAAAGGTTTTTCTGAAACTTCGATTTAATAAGAAGGGTTTCTGAATGTGATTCTTCCACTAACTGCTGAAATTGGAATACCGCAGTCCTAGAAATTCCTGGGCGATTTACCTGCAAGAGATCATTTATCCTAGTCCTCATTCATCACCAAAGCCTTCAGTTTTCACTGTTGAGGGGAGAATTTCTTCACCCCTTTCTAGGTACCAATCAATCCTCAGCCTCTACATTTCTGTTATTTTCTCATGCTAAGCAATTTGTTTTCTGCTGCTTACCCCAGACAGGTTCCAGACATAACATTAGCACAGGAGAAAATGCATTAAGGTGTTGTGTTACATAAGCATCTACCCCCAGATCCTACTCCCTTATAATACAAGGCACTGAAAGAAAATGGGAAATAGCACTTTCCTGTTTATGATGATCTCATCTTTAGCAGGGCCCTCTTTCCTGCTGGTTTTTGAATACAGAAAAAGGCAACAGTGAAAATGTGTGTTCGACTTGTCCAAAGCAAACCACTGGATTCCCTAGATTTTGTTACACTTATTTATATGCATGAATTCTCACCTGTACTAGACTGTAAGATCCCTAAGGATGGCATTCAGTTTTCATAATAGGTGAATAGACTAGAGTACCTTAAAAATAAGCAAAAGTATCTAAAAAGTAGCATCAGGTGTATCTCAGCCTTCCATAAATACATGCTCAGTGAATGGCAACAGAGATAAAGAACACGCTGAAGTAGGGCCGGGCACAGTCACTCACACCTGTAATCCCAGCACTTTGGGAGGCTGAGTCAGATGGATCACATGAGGTCTGGAGTTCAAGACCAGCCTGGCCAACATGGAGAAACCCTGTCTTTACTAAAAATACAAAATTTGGCCAGGCGTGGTGGTGGTTGCCTGTAATCCCAGCTACTTGGGAGGCTGAGGTGGGAGAATCTCTTAAACCGGGGAAGCAGAGGTTGCAGTGAGCTGAGATCATGCCACTGCATTACAGCCTGGGCAACAAGAGTGAGACTCCATCTCAAAAAAAAAAAAACCCCGTTGAAAATAAAAAAAAGTATACTAAAATAGTATATACAACTGTATCTAAATTAAAATAATTTTTAAAAGTTGAACAGAAGGTAGGGAATTTCTAGTCATTGACTCATTACTTACCCTGTACACACCCTAAGGTGAATATATAGCCAGGATTTAAACTGTGTTTTTTGTGCAGAATGTTCTAATGAGTGTCATGAAGGAATTTCAAAGAACAAAATAAGCATGGCTACCTTGCCTTCATGAACCGTGTTACACAGATATAGTGAGAAACATCACAAATCAGCTTCCCCATCAGTGGATCACTTCTGTCTCACAAAGCCAATTGGGTTGTCCCCAAACGGTGTTATGGGGCCAGTCCCTCTCATTACAGTGCTGGCACAGCAGCTTGGCCTGGAAGACACTGAGGTGGAGATCAACGGAATCCTTTGGATGGATTCCTTGGTATTCTGCTACTGAGCCATGCTGGGAGGTGATACATCAGCACAGCGGCAGAAGCACTTCTCAGCATTCCCAGCAGCCTCCTGATCAGTCATGAAAAGGACTCTGTCCACTTTATACAGTGATAAAAGCAGAATCAAATGTCACATTTTCTCCATGTTAAACTTTTCCCATGCCTTGCATTACATTTGAGAGCTGCTCTTCCATATTGTTAGTGATACGAGAAATAAGGCCATGCATAGAAGAGCCCTTCATGTGGGATGTGGGGAAGCAGAGCAGTGTACGAGCTACACTACCCAGGTGGCCTCTCTGGCAATGATGGGCTCTCCAAAGGGGTCTGAGGGACTTCATGGAGCCGTCAGTCCCATTAAGGTGGGGAGCAAGAGGCTGTGTCCATTGAGCCAACCAATGGTGTTGGAGAGTCAGAGGCCAAGTTCCTTTGCTGGGGCTGCCATAATGAAGTACCACAGACCAGGCGGCCTGAACAAAAGCAGGTGATGTCAGCACAGTTCTGGATGGTGGAAGTCCAAGATCAAGAGGTTGGCAAGGTTGGCTCCCTCTGAGGCCCCTCTCCTTGGCTTGCAGATGTCCACTTTCCCAAGGACATTTCTGGTGTACAAATTTCTTCTTCTTATAAAGACACCAGTCAGATTGGATTAAGGCCCATCCTAAAGACTTGAATTAAACTTTATTGCACAATTTAAGACTGTATCTTCAAAAAAGGCTGTATTCTGAAGTACTAGGGGTTAGAACTTCAACATCTGAATTTTGGGGGGACAGTGAGCGCATCACAGATGTCACACAGCCGGTAAATGGCAAGAGTGGAACGCTACCCTGAGTCTTTCTTGTGTGATAGGTTGATAAACTCCACATGCCAGAAAACATTCATTCAAACAAACAAGAATCTACTCCAAGTTTGTAGCCCAATTTTCATGCCACAGACAGTCCATATATCCTCATTTTTCTGTAAGAATTCCATGAGATGCTTTGAAGTGACTTGCTAAAATAAAGTTTTACTCTCTAGAGAGAACATAGTTCTTTGGGATTGTTGTATAATTTTGCAAATACTGAAAAATAACCTTAATGAGCCACTACAGACAGGTTTAATATTAAATCTGCACGGCCAGGCGCCGTGGCTCACGCCTGTAATCCCAGCACTTTGGGAGGCCGAGGCGGGTGGATCACGAGGTCAAGGCAGAGAAGGGCATGAACCGGGAGCGGGTGGCAGTGAGCGAGACCGTGCCAGATATCTACTACTCTACCTGGGTCAGAGTGAGATTCGTCTCAAAAATGCACAAACTTCTAATTCTAGCATCAGACAACAGCGTTTTATGCTCCAGGTAAGAATTTCGGAGAAAAAGCAAAATTGGATTTACGCAACAGATATTTATTTGACTACAACTTTACATGCAGTACCCTAAAGGTGCAATATAAGCTGAGAAACTTTAAAATTTAACGTGGCTCCAACAGAAACTTTTCACCTCTGAAAGATAAAATTAAACATGGGATAACTTCACAAAATGAATTTGAAACACTTACAAATTTGCAAAAATTCACTCTGAGATAAACAATTTAAAATGAGAGGATTTTAAGAATATATTTTATGTGGAAGATAAAATTTTATTCTATATTTTGAATGAATTACTTTTTATAAATTGATGTCTTTATAATTTAATTTTAATTTAATTTAATTTTGTAGTTTTAGCCATTTTCTGAGTCACATAAAATACTTATCTAACTCTAAAGAAATATAAAAACTTAAGCTGCAGTCATGAAAAATTTTTGTCTACATGAATGGATATACTTTTCCTCGGGGTCTAAGAAATATTGAAAGCCTACCTTTGGATGACAGAAGGAGGATTTGTTTCTAGATCTGGTCATGAACCATTTCAAAAACCAAAGTCAAATAATTCAGTTCTTTATACAGAACAGAAGAAAAATCACAAGAAATAATGTCACAAATAATTATTATTAATTCCAGTAAAATGATGCACACCTAATGATGCACCTATAATTCAATGTTATGGCTGTTTTGTAAGTTGATCTCTCTCTCTCTCTCTCTCTCTCAATTCAGTTTGATTGAATGACTCTAAGTTATGCCTCAGGGAGTGCAGAGGAATGAATTTGCTTTTGGAAATATGATCTGGGTTATCTAAGAGAGTCTTGAATGACACAGTATGGCAATGGGGAACCTTTGTAAGTTTTCAAGTAGGTTAGTAGAATCAAAAAGAGTTGAGGTTGATATAAGACATGCATTTAGGAGTCATCTTCAAAGAGCTGAGAGTTAAAGCAATGGGCACGTTTATGATGCCTAAAACAAGGACTGAAGGTGGCATGACCTCACAACCTGATCTGCCCAGGACACTGCAGGTCTATTATGTATTGTTCTAATGTCCCCTTTGATTAGTGCCCCTGTCTGTTTCAGAAATGTCACAGTTTCGATCATAATTTATATGGTCACCCAAAACACAGAAAGCACAAATGGCTGGGCGCAGTGGCTCACGACTGTAATCCCAGCACTTTGGGAGGCCGAGGTGGGCAGATCACAAGGTGAGGAGATCAAGACCATCCTGGCCAACATGGTGAAACCCCCTGTCTGCTAAAAATACAAAAATTAGCCAGGCGTGGTGGTGCACACCTGTAATCCCAGCTACTCATGAGGCTGAGGCAGGAGAATTGCTTGAACCAGGGAGTTGGAGGTTGCAGTGAGCAGAGATCACGCCATTGCACTCCAGCCTGGCGACAGAGCAAAACTCTGTCAAAAACGAAGGAAGGAAGGAAAGAAGGAAGGAAGGAAGGAAGGAAGGAAGGAAGGAAGGAAGGAAGGAAAGACTCACTTAATGATTATATTTAATAAATGGAAAACAAGTCCAGAAGGTGGCAATGGAAAAGTGGAGAGGAGGGCTTGGGAATTCAACTGTATGCATTTGCCTACTAGTTCTAGCTGGGCCACGCAGCACTCTAGCATTCTTCATACCTGGCATGCAGTTAGCTCAATTCACAGTCAGAGGGAAGAACTGCCCCATGATCGTTCCGTTAGCTGTATTTCACTTTGGAATTACATTTCATTCTTTAAACATGATAACTTACTTTTCAAATTATTAATCTACCTTTAAAACAGTTCTTACTCCTTAAACTACTACCAGACTAAACTAAACCAACAGAGACTGGTCATGATGGTGATAAATAGCACAGAATTGCGACTGAAAGCAATTTGTCAAGTGGATTATTAACTTGTGTCTAAAAGAAAGTTCACTTGTGAGAAGATGACTTTGTACATGTTGCTTTCAATATGATTCAATCTATTTGCCTCCAATTCCTCCATTCAATTTCAAACTTCCTGCAGGCAGTAAGAGCCTCTTTTCTATTTTAGTAAAATGCCTGCAAACATCAGATAAAAAGCGAGGTTGATTGATCGGCTGAACAAGTAGCACTCCATTAGGGAAGAATGCTGCCGTGGTGTCCATATAGCAACCATTAAGAAATTTCGCTGGCTGTGGTGTGGACACACGTTTTAATAGCTTAACTTCTCTACTGCTAACCTAGCACTGAATTTCCTCCATCAACATCAGCCTCATGCTTCACACTTTTATTATAGCATATTTTCTCTACAGAAGTCTAATCTCAATGGAGAACATTTAAAGAGGATGGCAAATACTTTTTATAATAGCACTATATTTCTCTATTTAAATAGCAGTAGTTAGTGAGTTTTCAGCTATCTTAATGCCTATTTGCTTTTACTACAACTTCCTCTTCACTGGAGAGCTACGATAAAGACTTATTTGGCAGAATATGCATTAAGGAACATCAGCATGTTAAAATCATCAATATTATCACAAACTGCCTACTAAAACATTGAATTTGCCCATTTCTTCCTGTTTCATTGCCTGCTCTAAGAAGGTGGTGTGTGGCACACACGCGTCCTTTTAACTAATGGAGATTGTGCAGTTTCTGTTGTTAAGAATTTGAGATTTTAAGGCCTATCACAACAGTAGTCTTATGTTCAAAGTACTTTATTTTACCCTGGTCATTGTCACTTAGAATCATTCATGAAGCTTTGGTGTGGCCTTCCAGAAAGAGTGGCTTAACCTTTAGTTCGTCATGGAAATTAAAGAAAGTCAGAGCAGTTTTACATTCACCATTTATATTTGAGAAAATAAAAATAATGCTTTTAGCTTTTTAAATATTTTTGACTACACAAAAAATATACAGATAAAGGATTGAGTCCCGAGTATTTTAGACAAAAAGCACTCTATTAATTCTGTATTATGGTAAAATTCAAGTCTGAATTCCTGGTTTGACTTTTGCTTACTCAGTTTCTTTTCATCACTTTAGGTCTCCCTAAATAAGAGTAATTTACTCTTATTGATAAATTGATAGAATATAAAACACAGTATTAGTACTTTTTCCTTTTTAGATCTATACATGCAAAATAATGTACCCATTGTTAAGTATACAGTTCAATGAGTTTTGATAAAATATATACTTACATAACTCCCAGTCAAGATAAAGGACATTTCAATCACCCCACAAAGTTTTATTTTGCCCCCAGGGAACTACCTATCTGTTCCCTGTCACTATCATTCTGCCTGTTCCAGTATTTCATAGCTGTGCAATCCTATGATATGACTTTTTGTGTGTCTTAGTTCCATCAGTTAGAAATATGTTTTGAGATTCTTTTCTGTGGTTATATATGTCAGTTTTCAGTTCTATTCAATGGAAAGCACTATTTCATTGTTTGAATGAACTTTTTTAAAAAATTCACCTATCTATGGATTGACAATAGAGTTTTGCAGTGCTCGGATATTAGGAATAAAGCTCTGTCAACCCTTAAATACACACCTTTTTGTGCATGCATTTTCATATCAGCTGGGTAAATGCCTAGAGGCGGAATTGCTACGTCAAAGAGTAGGTGCATGTTTCATTTTGTAAGGAATTGCCAGTTTTCTGAGTGGTTGTGCATTGTACACTCCCATCAGCAGTGTATGGGAGTTCCGTTTGCTCCACATCCTTGACAATGTACTGGTATGTTTTACTACATGTAGATTCATCTTCGAGATGAATGCGTTTTTGCAAACTGTCTTCTGGAACCATTCTCTGGTCACCTTCTGCTTTTTTTTTTTTTTTTTTTTTTTTTTTTTTTTTTTTTAGCATAAACTATACCATCACCAGCTTCGGCTTTTTTTTTTAACAATCACCTTCAGGCATTTTGAGAAGATTGCCTCTGCATGATTCAGCAACCTGACATTTTTAAGTTTTCCATTAAACACAACGTAAGTTAAAGAAAGTTAAGCCATCCAACAAAATGTTGTAAAACAATTTCATCACGTTGACCTTAACTTCTTATATTAACAAATATATTTATGCTTATGCTTAAAGCATTTCACACGAGAGAATGACTGAATTTGAATTTTGCTATGATCTCATAAACAAATAACTATTAAATATAAACCTCTTATTTCAATATAGGCAAATGTTGTATATTAATTCTCAAATAAAGAGATATCACTCAGTAATAATCCATAAACTTAAGTAACTTCTCTGACTGTTTTTCTGTAAGTTAAATGAGAATAACAATACCAATAATAATGTCTATTCCAGAGAACTCTTAAGATGATTAAATGAGTTCATATTTATTAAGAATTTAGCAAGCCTGCTTGCTTCTAGGAAATGCTCTACACATTTAAAAATGGATACAGGTAACCCAAACCATATATAATGCTGCAACATTATCAGACGTGTCACCACATGGAAAAAGTTAATTTCTTGGATATCTTGTAAGCCACACTTTTCAAAATGTGCCATTTAATAAGCTGCAAATATTCGGAGTTTTGTTGTTGTCCTTTATTTTACCATCTTCCCCTTGAACTGCTGTATTTACTATGCTGTATCTGGTTAAGTGGCTCTAAAGAAAAATAGAACCTAGCAAAGGCAAAATGTTATTTTATTCCCATATAAGCTAGTACTTTTGTTCAATTCTTCAAATCTGGTAGTGTTGCCAAACAAAGACAAAGAAGAACAACAGAGTTTATCTCCGCTGTATTTGCTGGGCACCTTTGCTTGTTTTTTTAGTTCCCCTCCCTGTCCCCATAGAATGCAATGATCCTGAGGATGTATATGCTTTTCATTACAGAAGACGGAGGGCACACTACCTCCTCTGATTTCCACAGCAGGTTCATTTTAGAATCTCCTGCAGTAAATGACCTCCCAAAGGCTGCAAGAGCATGATTATCCACATGGAAACCCACAGAGTGTGCTCCTCTCCCGCTGAACTTGGCCATTCTCATGGCGCTTGCTTTGATTCATAGCAAAGGCATTCCAGGCAATGAATAACAACAACAACAACAACAACAACAAGCCCAATCCTGTTAAAACAAAGGATTTGAACACAGGGCATTCATTAGAAAAAATTTTTAAAGTGATTACCTGTCTTTTAGATTCTGCTAAGTAGGTATGTTACTTACGAAAGTACTTTTGGAAAAGTGCTTTAACCATCAAGGTTAATCAGGCAGCATGTCCTCCCCAAAATTATTATGGTAAAAATGGAAAAGAAATACTTCCTAATAGTTTGAGTTATTGAGATGACCTCATTGTGTTTCTGAATCCCATGGCCTTGGAGGTTGTTATACAAGTTATTCACATTTAAACTTCAGATTCTCATTTTCAGCATAAATAATTCAGTTCCAACTTTCCTAAAGTCATTCGTGGAAGCCCCAGCTTTTAGCAAAAACAGAATGAAACAAAACAAGATAAAAGCCTTCAAAAATAATAATCAACATTATTCAGAGTTCTGCATTTCTCAGACCATTCCAGGAACTCCATTAATGTGCCATTGTCTAAAGATTCTCACATTTTTTTTATTACTTTTAACTCAACTTAAAAACTAAAGTGTACCTCAGACAGATAGTTGGTGCTCAGTGCCTCTGCAGAATGGAATTTTGAGAGAATGGTTTACTATTTATCTTTCATTTTAAAGAGTTCATCTGTAAAATGAACTGGGTTTGGCTTTAGTGGGAAATTAGTCCATTTTGGAACTTTTAATAAAAAACAAAGAAAGAAAGCAAACGCCTAAACTGTGTCACTCATCTTTGTATAACCATGTTATTTCCTTAGTTCTGCTTTCTCATACATTGCATTTCAATTTTTGTAGCTTCCTATACTACAAATCCCACAATATTTTATGAGCATCTGTGTTTGAGAACCTTGAAATGAAGTGCTATTCACGTCTGTTCAGTATATGCTTTATCATAATTTTTCTACAATGCAGATAATTGCCTGATTGTTGAGTGACTTATGAATTCACTAGAAATAACGTAAATGGCTTTCCACAATGATTTTTGAAAATACCTTTTACAAGAACCAAAGCAGGATGATATGTGATTCTTGTATTTTCAATATTATGGGTAAATTTTACATCCTTTATTCTTACATGGTATTTCTCATTAACTGGATTTGAGTTAAACAATTTTTTTCATTTACATTTTGACAAATTCAATCAAGTGGGAAAGCTGGTGAACTGGAAAAATATGGAATTGGCCACACAAGGCTGTTTAATAAAGAATGGGGGTTTTATAAGCAAATGTAAATTTTATCTCCTAAAATAGGTGTATTGTCTATTTTGCCTATTCAGAACTCTTCTTTCTTTACCTGTCTGTTTTCAGTGTCCGGAGAAATTCGTAACAACGGAGCTATGCTTTTAAAGACCAAGTTTGTGCAAGTCTCACAGAGAATTTTCATTAGAGATCATGATTATCAACAAACTACTGAGGTTTACGAAGGTTAAGTATTTGTCAAAAGGTCACACTCCTAGCCAGTGGTGGAGCCACGCAGCTTCATTTGGATGATATACTAGCTCTTGAAACTACTCATTATTCTCGTTTTTTCTTAAACAGGATCTTCTCTTTTCTTTTACAAGCTTCACCATTCTTGACTTTCCTGATTTCTGATTCATCTATCACATATGTTGTTGAGCATGCTAGATTTTTTAAAAAAATGTTTACTATCCCTTTTATCTTTCAGTTCTTTATTTCTTTTAATATCCAGTCTTTTCCCACGTACATATTTGTAATCCCTCATTTACTGCAAATCCCTATAGTTTAAAATAATATAAATATCTGCCTGCAACAAAAGCCATTTCATTTCCTCCATAGGTATAGAGTCTGTGCAAAATTAAACAAGAATCAAATCAATATAGAGACTAGATCTTATTACTCGATAATATCCGTTTTCTCTCAAATCTAATGATTATATGATATAAAGTTTCTCATATTATTTGGCCATAATTTAAAAACCAAAAGTGAAGTTACACACTTTTAAGACTCACCCTCCGATTTCATTATTGAGAAAACTAAAGCCCACAGATCCTGTTGAAGGTCACACACTTAAAGGTTTGGGAAAAGAAATAACTCATTTGCCTTCTTCATTTCAGAATTTGTTCTGCAATAGACTATCCCAGTTTTCATTGGATTATGGGTAAAATGTTGTATTTATTATCACTATGTAGACATACTGCCAAAAATTCTTATTAAAATAAATAATAAGCTTAGCTCATTCAGACTAAAAACTTTTTTACATCTAATAAGATTTTGTTTTAGAATATTCGATAAGCACACAAAATTGATGTGCATCTGATTTATTAGTGAATAGATAAAAACAAACCATTTCCCTCTATGTAAAAGCCAACTTTAGTGATATTAACACTTTTATGCCCAAAAGGCTAATATCCATGTTTCTAATACTTTAATACTCTAATACTTGTTTAATATCAGTTAGGATTGGAGTGGTCTATATATAACAGAAAATCCAAATATTGGCTTAAACACACAAAGTTATCCTCTCACATAAAAGAATTCAGGCGGGCCGGGCGCGGTGGCTCACGCTTGTAACCCCAGCACTTTGGGAGGCCGAGGGGGGCAGATCACGAGGTCAGGAGATCGAGACCACGGTGAAACCCCGTCTCTACTAAAAATACAAAAAAATTAGCCGGGCGTGGTGGCGGGCGCCTGTAGTCCCAGCTACTCGGGAGGCTGAGGCAGGAGAATGGCGTGAACCCAGGAGGCGGAGCTTGCAGTGAGCCAAGACCACGCCACTGCACTCCAGCCTGGGTGACAGAGCAAGACTCCGTCTCAAAAAAAAAGAAAAAAAAAAAAAAAGAATTCAGGCGGATTACAGCTCAAAGGTGACACAGAGGTTTCATGAATTTGAACGAAGTAAGACCCTTCATTCTTATTTTTCCCCTCAACCCTCAGCATGTGACTCTCATTCACAAGATTGTGCCATGGCCCAAGACAGCTGCTGGAAACACTGCTATCATTCTGCTTTCCAGGCAGCGAAAAGGAAAGACAGGAAAAGCATGGAATGGCTCCCCTCTTCCTGAGTCAACGCTGACGCAGCCCTCAGAGATGGTCCACACAGTGCTTCTGCGCATCAATCATTTGCCAGAACTCAGACACGGGGGTCACCCCTACCCACAAGACTTTAGAATATGATTATGAAATGTATTCTGTTTATATCAGATGCATAAAAAAGAAAAAGACAATGATATTGGGTTGACAAATAACAATCTATCATCTAACATCTAATTTGGAGAATAAGGCCACGCGAAACCTTAATTTGCAGTCTTAAAAAAATAAATCCACCACACTAGTAAATATAGTTTTAAAAAAAGCTTAAAATTGTACTTCAGAAACCGTGGTATAATTTTAGAACAACTTCTGAAAAAGTCAATCAGAAGTAAATCCTTGAAAATCTATGTGCCTTAATTGGCTTACCTGTAAAATAAAGAAATTAAATCTGCCTTTGAGATCATATAAGATAATGCTAATGACAGACATACCAATGTGAAAGGGCTTTGCAAAATTATGTTTTTAATTGTGCATGGAGGAGTTTTAAAAGAAATCCTTGATGTTTACTCATTATTATTTTCCCAAGGATATTTTAAGAACTGAATAAGCATCAATACAATTTTCCGTGAATTAACATCTGTGGAAAGTCAGCCGATCTAAGGGGTGGGATGCTGTGGAGGTGGGGCCCTCATGCCCACGCTCCTTATTCATCCACACTCTATGACCACCAGAAACCTCTTACAATGTTGTCTATTTTTTCCAGTTTTGAGTCAAGATTTTCTTAGCAAATTACTTTCTTCCATCCAAAATCCTGTTCTATTGAAATCACATAGATGTGACACAAATAGATTGTATTATCACCAAGCTAATCACAGACTGTTGCTTAATCAGTCTTTTTGAACTAGAGCCAAATTAAATGGCAACACTTAGTCATGAAGCGAAATGAAATGATTGATTGTGTCATGATAAGACTTTGGGTGTTTTACTATAAAAACTGCACTGCCTTATCATGGCTCTGTGAACGTCAGCACAAGATATTTGGCAACTTTTTAAGTGATTTAATCATTCAAGCAGTTCTATAGGATAAATTGGAAAACGATAAGGTTTTGGTACTGAATTGTACTCCTTGGCCATCAGTTGGTTAACACCTCCTTTCTTCATGTTATTCTATTTTAATATATCCTGTTGCCTTCATTAATGACATATCCTGAGAATACTTCAGTTATGAAATATATAAATTTAAAACAAAAATGTCTTAACATCTCTATTCACATGAAAAACATACTTAACCTACATTAAGTTAAAGGCAAATAGGTTTTTGTTAACTATTAAATCTAAATGGTCTCAAATGAAAACTAATGAAATGTAAATATCAAGGAAAATGAAATGGCTCCAGAGTTGAACTATCCAGGATGGTTTCAAGAGAGTCAATCATGAATCCTAAATGTTCACTAAGTAACTTATAACATTGAATTGTTATAAGTGTGATAATTGTGTTATAAGTTACTTAGTGAAGCTCTGAGATTAATCAAAGCTCTAGATTATCAAACATTACAAATTAACTACTTCCATTAGCCACAAAATTGTCTTCAAAATTGAATCTTAGTCATTTCTATTTCTGTAAACATTCTATGAAAGTACATTAGAAAGTATTAGAATACCCGCCACTCACTGTGGGTGGGTGTTTATTCTGCTTTTAATTTCTCACATATCAATTTAGGTAGACCTCATTCATTTTCATTAACTCCAACAGTTAATATAACCAGAATTGTATGTGTCATGTTCAAATTTAGAACACAATTGAATAACAGATATTATTTTTATGTAATAAGTGCTTTAGTAAACATAGCAGCTCTGCATTTTCAGATGCTCCATATTTACTATATTTCACTTGTGAATCTGTAGGCTAGATATAGAGTTGATGACCATTATAAACATATTTACAGAACTGCAAATCACAGAAAATGAACAGTCTGGCCATTATCCCTCTAGAAAAGGGGGTTCTAATAATTTCCTCTCCTGTTCTTACAGGGTACACATGCAAAACAAAATCAGCTAATTTCTATACTTTGTTAATTATTTGTTTGACACTGGTTCAGAGTAGGGTTCACTGTTGTTTTCTCCTTTCCCCTCAGAACTTTGACATTTCCCCAGTGTAAACGCATAGATCTACTTTCATCCCTGTCATTTTTTTGTTCCATTCTTGTCTCTCCCACATTGTCCTTTGTTACTGATCTTCTAAGCCCTTGACACAGCCACTAGAATGAAAAGCAGGGCCTTTGTCATTTTCCCACTGCTCTGTCCCAACCCCTGTGCCATGCCTGAAACGTCGGGAGTCCCTAATATCTATTGGTGGAACGTAGGATTAATCCGAACACCGTCTTGAGCATGTGTCTTACCCGGAATTGCTTCCAGGTGGTGTCCTGCTGTCTTCTGAGCAATAGACTCCACATGGCCGCCTGATGGCCATTTCCAAAGACAATCGTGCTGCTCTTCTGCATAAAATCTCTCAGACGCGTCATCGCAGATAAGAGAAAGGGCCAAGTCCTTGGCATGGCCTCCCATGTCCCTCACGAACAAGTGTCTGCTCTACCTGCCTTGTCTCTTCTACTATCCCTCTCCACTCGCCTTAGCTCACATTCACCATCTTCCATATTCCCAAGTGCTTCACATTGTCCAAACCCCCGTCCTGGAAAAAGCTCTTCTCTTGGTTCAAATCCTCATTCCTAGTCCCTGAACTTGAGATTTCAATTCAAATGTCATGTTCTCAAAGAAACTTTTCAGCTATTTTCCAGAGTGTATTAGGATTCCCCAGTATAGATGCTCTACAATTAACGCTTTTTCTTCTTTGCACTTATCACTTACATTATATCTTGGTAGCATTATTTGATTAAAGTCAGTTTTCTTTCTATTAGGTTTTAAAGCTCAATGGAAATAGAAATGATCTCTATTTATATCTCCACTACCTGGTATGGAATAAGGGCATAATAAACATTCAAGAAGTAATTTTAAAAATTTAGAAAATGCAATGCACTTAGTCATTTGAGGTTGTATTGATACCTTGCAGCAGCCTCACTGCCATCTCTTTGTATAGTATTTACATCGGCTTAGGAAAATATACAAAATGTCAACTTACAAAAATCTTATTTTACCCCAGAGAACCCTTTCAATGTGCTAAATTTGTTAAATATCACACAACATGAGAAGCTACCTCATTTTTTAGCACTGAAGCATGTGTTTAATGCTAATGAAATACAATTCACTCAAAAGCTCCGACCACATTAATGATGTATATAATTGCTATGCTTCTGCAAGATAATCTTGCATAAATGGTGAGGAACATGGATCAGTTCCGGTAAACAGCATTATTTTTATGGAACCACAACAAAAATTTACTTTTTAAAAATTATTATTTGTGTAGGTAACTCATCAGTTTCTATTATCAACAATGTTGAAAATTTACCTTGGTTATTGATATGTAATTGATTGATATTACATCCCATCATACACACTAAGTAAGTTTCCAGATCTCCTCCTCCAAAGTGTATCTTCCATGAATCCTCCACTCTCCAGCTGCCTTATTTAAAGTCCAGGCTTGATCATGGCTCCCAGAAGGCGTCTCACACTGAAAGCCCGCGAGTGTATTTCACAAGGCCACCGCAGCCTTTCTTTTTAAAATGAATTTTTTCAAGCATAAGGAAGGAACTTTCCGTAACGTAATGGTGAATATACGACTGAGTTTTTATGTCAAAACTTATCATAGTTTATGCTTATAATTGGTGATATTTGTGGTATATGAAGTATGCATCAATGAAACATTAAGAAATTTGGGTCCAAATGGTCTCAGCATTGTTCCAAAGAGTGGCCCGTATAGGTGCTAACAGCTGGAAATGGTTAGTGGGGAGACGCCTGGAGGACCAGGAACAAGAGGCATCTGCAGAGTGCTGTGTTGCGTGGGTCAGGTCAGGAGGGGGCAGTGTGCAGCTGTGTGGTGCATGCTATAAAACCCCACCACTGCAGGAAGTGCCAGGTGCACCCTCAGCTGTGAAGACTTGTATGCTGACAACAAGCAATGATAGACTCTTCTAACAAAAGAAAACAAAACCCAGTAGCCAAATGAAATTTCACATAAAAATCTGATCCTGACACTTCTTTTGATACGTTGTCTGTATCCTCCAAAGTATTAAATAACAAACCTGAGTGGGAATTTTTAAACTGCTTCTATTTGGAGGGGTCCTGGGCTCTTCTGCTGGTTCAGCCTGCGCTGTGCTCATCACCCAGTTTCATCGCCAGCCTGCTCTCTGAAGACTGAATCCACATGCCCTGTCTACACAGCCAAACTCCATGCCCTCAAAGGCGTTTCTCCCCTCTTCACCCACCTGTGTACTATTTCAGCTGCCTGAGGCGCTCTTTCCATTTCTACATGACAAAATGCTTTCTGCTCTTTAAGACCGAACTCAAATGCCCCTGTGTGCCTCTTACTGCAATCACAGACTTACAGCCTCATTTCGTGTATTTAACATTGTTACAAGACTTGGTTCATATTCTGTCTTATTTATTTTGCATTCTGATACCACTTTTTAATTTTTTCATGAGCTCCTTCCTTTATTTTTGTACATATAAGTAACTGATTTTTATCTCAATGGAAAGACTGAAGACAAGTGGTGGAGGAAAGAATCATGTATGTTCTTGAGGGACATCATTCACCATCCCTGTTATTAATCATTTTAATGTATCCAACTCACCTGGTCCACTTTAGAAGGCCTCATGGCATTAACTTTTCTTGCTCCCCAAGCAAGAACAAACTCGCAGGTTTATTTGAGTGTTTTCTTTGGCCATGTAGTTGTTAGCAAGCATGTGTATTGCCTTTCATTGAGCCAAAAAAGAACAAGAAAGGTTTCATTTCTTGATTGCTTTGTTATCCATGCAATGGGTGATCATTCATTATGTTCAATAAAGAAGGAGAGTGGATGTGACCAGCTTCCCCCAACTTGTATTTATTGTGGCAGCAAACACTATTACTGGCTAAACTTCTGAGAACATGGCACTGCTGTAAAGGATGAGCATTCGGAGAACTAGAAATGTAATTCCAGATATACAAGCAATAATTCTCAAGCTGTCCAGCTTCTGCTAATACAAAATGACATGTCTGGGAAGGAAACATTCATTCCTCTCCTGGAGCACTGCCAGTGTGTTTGAGCTGTTGAAATGTTCTATTCCACGCAATGACCAAGGATACTTTCCTATGCTGTCTTCGGTGTACAATCCCTTAGGCTGGAAGGAAGTCATCTCTCCCATGCCGTCCTCACAACAGGGACCCACTGGCTGTATAAAAATTATAAAAGATGGCCACAACAATAATCAATAGCTTACCAACCAAAAAGAGTCCAGGACCTGATGGATTCACAGCCGAATTCTACCAGAGGTACAAGGAGGAACTGGTACCATTCCTTCTGAAACTATTCCAATCGACAGAAAAAGAAGGAATCCTCCCTAACACATTTTATGAAGCCAGCATCGTCCTGATACCAAAGCCTGGCAGAGACATAACCAAAAAAGAGAATTTCAGACCAATATCCTTGATGAACATTGATGCAAAAATCCTCAATAAAATACTGGCAAACCGAATACAGCAGCACATCAAAAAGCTTATCCACCATAATCAAGTGGGCTTCATCCCTGGGATGCAAGGCTGGTTCAACATACGCAAATCAATAAATGTAATCCAGCATATAAACAGAACCAAAGACAAAAACCACATGATTATCTCAATAGATGCAGAAAAGGCCTTTGACAAAATTCAACAACCCTTCATGCTAAAAACTCTCAATAAATTAGGTATTGATGGGACGTAGCTCAAAATAATAAGAGCTATCTACGACAAACCCACAGCCAATATCATACTGAATGGGCAAAAACTGGAAGCATTCCCTCTGAAAACTGGCACAAGACAGGGATGCCCTCTCTCACCACTCCTATTCTACATAGTGCTGGAAGTTCTGGCCAGAGCAATCAGGCAGGAGAAGGAAATGAAGGGTATTCAATTAGGAAAAGAGGAAGTCAAATTGTCCCTGTTTGCAGGTGACATGATTGTATATCTAGAAAACCCCATCGTCTCAGCCCAAAATCTCCTTAAGCTGATTAGCAACTTCAGCAAAGTCTCAGGATACAAAATCAATGTACAAAAATCACAAGCATTCTTGTACACCAATCACAGACAAACAGAGAGCCAAATGATGAGTGAACTCCCATTCACAATTGCTTCAAAGAGAATAAAATACCTAGGAATCCAACTTACAAGGGATGTGAAGGACCTCTTCAAGGAGAACTACAAACCACTGCTCAATGAAATAAAAGAGGATACAAACAAATGGAAGAACATTCCATGCTCATGGGTTGGAAGAATCAATATCGTGAAAATGGCCATACTGCCCAAAGTAATTTATAGATTCAATGCCATCCCCATCAAGCTACCAATGACTTTCTTCACAGAATTGGAAAAAACTACTTTAAAGTTCATATGGAACCAAAAAAGAGCC
>NW_026652278.1:177106816-177205419 GCF_009828535.3 Hylobates moloch
AGCTGATTATGCCATTCTTACTCTTTCTGGTAAAATAATTTATCAACTGCGTCCAAAATCATTCAGTAGAACATTTTTTTCATACACATTATATTACCTCTTTTCATGTATTTAAGTACATGCAGATTGATATCTTCATTTTAGTAATACTTTTTAATGTAACTTTTCATCTTTATTATTAGATCTTAGGATTTGTTGGACAAATAGTGTGATTTTCCTGGTAGCAAGACGTGGTCAACATGGTTCTTGGTTTGGTTCTTGGTCATCAGGAAGGCATTGATGGTGGGTGATGCAATGGCTTGTTAACTGAGCCCACAACTTTTTTATTGTATCTCTCTTATATGCCAGGCACTGTCTAGGCATTGGGTTTTGTTATAATAGGGATGCCTGTGTGAAAACAATGGTACAAATGACATCAGGTCAATAGAAACATATTATCTGCTAAATCTAGATGATGTTAAAATTTTGTACTTCAGTGGTTGCTGACATCTAGAAGGCCTGCCTATAAATCCTGGCTCCTTCTGTGCTAAGCCAAGATTCAGGTAAACATAAAGTAGGGTGTTAGAGCAATTTCTGGACTAGAAAGCCTTCTAGAAAAATAATTTTTTAAATGGGCATAAGCCATTTGTATAGTCAATAGGTGGTCTAATGCACATAGGTACCTAGCTAAGGGGTGAGTGGGGCTGAAATCCAACGCTTCTCTGCCTTCCAAGTCATGTAGCCTGGGACGGGGTTGGATCTTTCCAGAGAAAAAGACACCCTTAAGAAAACTGCATAATACAGATATATACATGAAGCCATTCTCTAAGTGCACAAGACACTGCCCTCTGCCCTCCCAGAGCTTTTTTCGGATTTTCAGAAAGATTCCTGACACGTTAGTAGTCTTGGCTTTGTGAGTTGCTGAAGTTTGCAGTATGCTGAAGATAGTTGGCATTGGAGGTTAAGAATCAGAATGGAACCGCTGAATCAAGATGAGAAAGTGGCTCCCACCTGCGGAAGCACATTGAATTCTACAAGCTTTCTCTGGGACCACCAGGTCCAGGTAAGTTTTGAAATACGCCACTGAAGCCACCACAAAGACACCCAATAGTAGGAGCTGGGGCACTGCTGAGAGACAGGACTAGCTGGATTTCCTAGTCCGACTAAGAATCCCTAAGCCTAGCTGGGAAGGTGACTGCATCCACCTTTAAACACGGGGCTTGCAACTTAGCTCACACCCAACCAATCAGGTAGTAAAGACAGCTCACTAATGCTAATTAGGCAAAAACAGAAGGTAAAGAAATAGCCAATCATCTATTGCCTGAGAGCACAGCAGGAGGCACAATGATCAGGATCTAAACCCAGGCGTTTGAGCTGGCAACAGCAACCCCCTTTGGGTCCCCTCCAATTGTATGGGAGCTCTGTTTTCACTCTATTAAATCTTGCAACTGCACACTCTTCTGGTCCGTGTTTGTTACGGCTCAAACTGAGCTTTCGCTCACTGTCCACCACCGCTGTTCACCCCCGTCCCAGACCCGCCGTTGACTTCCCCCCTCTCAATCTGGCAGGGTGTCCACTGCGTTTCTGATCCAGTGAGGCACCCATTGCCACTCTGGATCAGGCTAAAGGCTTGCCATTGTTCCTGCACGGCTAAGTGCCAGGGTTTGTCCTAATTGAGCTGAACACTAGTCGCTGAGTTCCACGGTTCTCTTCGGTGACCCAGGACTTCTAACAGAGCTATAACACTCACCACATGGCCCAAGGTTCTATTGCTTGGAATCCATGAGGCCAAGAACCCCAGGTCAGAGAATATGAGGCTTGCCGCCATCTTGGAAGCAGCCTACCACCATCCTGGGAGCTCTAAGAAGAAGGACCCCCCCCAGTAACACTGTGATGTCACAAGGAAATACAATAAGGAATGTCCTCAATAGGAACGTGTGTAAGGGCTTGCTGCTGCCACTTAGCATTGGTCTAGAATCTGGGACAAGGCAAAACCTGTGCATGGCAAGCTGACAGATCTTGCTGAGGAATGCTGTAGGAGGGCTGGGGCCCTGAGAAGGGTACTGAAAGCTCAGTTCTTTCTTCAGGGTGCCTCAGACTTCCTTCAACAGCTATGCGGCAGCTCCGACCCAATATAAAGAATTTATAAATTCTTTATATTTATTTATATTCTATATAACTTCAGTATTGTTCTAAGTTCTGCATCTCAGCACTCCAGCAACTCTGTGGAAAAGGGTAAAGCAAATTTCATGAGAATACATTCAGTTCCAATTTATCAGTACATAGTCTGGCTGCAAGTGCTTCTATAAATTCGTGTAGAAAACAATTCCATGTTCCAGCCCTGAAACACATACAAAATCTTTTCTTCTTCATTTATTTTTGAATACACATGCAGTAACTTCCTTTCTCACATACAACAGCTTTAAGAAGTAATCTGAAGTTTTAAATATTTCTTTCACATTTGCCTGATATGGTGCTAAAAGTCGCCAGTCATGGGTTCATACCATCGCTGGTTTGCTTTGCTGACTATCACAGAGAATGGCTAGATTCTACCCTGCCTATTCTCAGACACGAGGACACTAGGTAAGATAAAGTATCAATAGCAAAAAGAGCTCGTTAGCAGCCCTGGGAAAACAGACTCAACATGCATGCCTGGTAGGTGAGTACGCTGCTGCATAAGGGACAGTGTCATTCATTTTTTTCATTTCAATCAACAAACATGTTGAACTCCTCCTATGTGCTAAGCATAATCTCTGTCTCCACCAACACTACGCAATTTAACCTTCTAAGAAAAATGCCATTTCCATGGATAACATCGTTATTTCGGACAAAACCTTTTAGGTCTCTTCCTTACAGAACAACAGGACATGCAACCCACTGTCAGAATGCCTTGTTTTCTACCAGCTAAAATCACCCTCTTGTAAAATGCCTTATGTGAATCAAAATCACTCTTCGACAAGTTTTAAAATGCAATTACCAACATCACCTCAAGGTAGTCATTTAATCCCTGCATGCCTTAAATACTCTGCAAAACAGGAGGGTAATGCTGTTGTGAAGTCGACTGAGCTGAAATAAGAATGCTTCAGGGTAGGAGACTCTACTGTTGTTATTCTAAGTTAGAAATTCTATAGTAGCCTCACAGCTTCCCTCTATGTCTCCAGCACAGCTATAAAAAATTCTTTATAGATGGAAATGATTGCTGAGTAGAGTCTCTGGGGGAAGAGCTGTGGTTTGCTCTTCCGCCAAGCAATAGCAATATCAAGATGTCCCCACAAGGCATTAGCTCTTGAAGTGAGCAAGTTATGGTTCCCAGGGGCCTCCTGTACTTGATAGATGCTGTCAGTGTGAAGTTGTCTCCAGAAACCTCCCAGAGGTCTGAGAACATGGCAGGGTCAGTGTCTAACCTATTATGGACAGAATCTGTACTAGAAAGGCCCAAAAGCTATGTGCTTGGGCATGAGACATTCAGCTCATGCCGAATGAGCTGAATCACTGAAGGATTGATGTATCTCGTTGAGGAAAGCTAGCTTTCCTGCATTTCCTGCACCTCAGGTTTTAATTCAGGTGAATTGCTTCACCATTTATAGCTCTGAGACCTTTGGGGCCAAACCTCATGAGTTCCATTTTCCAAGTGCGGCCCACATTTCACCCCTGTCTTTGATAATCTGAACGTTAGAATTATACTCCAGATTAAACTCTGTTAATAACCCCAAATTTAGAGCACAGCAAGGGCTAACATCAACTTTGATAATCATTTAATATTAAGTCAGGAAGTTTCATTACTGATATCATATGTGTATCAATTGCTACACACATGGCTTACCCTTTATTTCAGCTCTCTGAATATCTGCTGTGACAAATTTCATGTCATTGACACCTAAAATGAGAAAAAATAGTTTTTTAAATTCACTATACTGGGAATAATCTCTCAAACAAGCAATGAATGCATTTTATAGAAAATGAACCATATAAATACATACATATGTATAAAATTAGAAATTTAGTTTGTTTCTAGTTACTCTGTGTTGTTATATTCTATTCCTTAAAACATGGTTGAGAGACTTCTGGAACTGATTTCCTGACTCAAAAGTTGAGACCAACAGTTTGATAAGAACTACTACAGATAGTGTGAAATTTGCAGAATGCTGCAGGATGCTGAAAAGTCCCTCTGGCAAACAACATTTATCATCACTGAAGACAATTATGAGGCCATAAGCAAAAGACAATGCTCTAGAAACTACTGTTAAAAAAGCACACCTGTAAGCTGAAGTGGCTGCTAGTACAGGCTCCCCAATTATGTGTGTCACCCCTGGCCCTTTCATTGCTAATCAGTCATCATATTCTGTTTTCTTGAGCTTACAAAAGACTTCACATCCATTTTCAATGCTGCATCCCAGGCAGTGGCTACTGGTTTATTGTAAGTGGCCAGAAAAACAAAACCCAGTTGTCATCTGATTCCTAGTCCTTTCTTATGTTGATTTTGAGTAGTTTTTCAATTGACACTTCTAGATAAATGAGAAACTTTGGGCATAGCACAGAGAAGAGCCAGGTGACCACGAAGAGTCTAAGGAGCCCCCATCGAGCTGGTGAGGACTCTGGGTGCAGTGTTGAACTGTGCTACAAGAAACTACACAATATTGACCGGTTCCAGAATGGAAGTATGGAAACACATTGGTGTCACTCCCCTCATCAGAAAACCAAAAGCAAATAGACAGTGTCATGATTAAAAATAGTAATAGCATAGAATGCAAGTATGAGGGTGAAACAGTTCCCAGGTCCATAGAGAAGTAAAAAGCTCTGAGCAGGTGGTGAGAGAACTGGGCTTTCATATCTGTGACATTTCTCCCCCTAATCTGTACAACACCATGTAAGAGAAAAATTTTCCCAGACTCATATTTTCTACACAGGAAAAAGTGAGATAGAGGTAAACAACCAGCTTCCCATCCATCTTGGTTTTCCTAGCAGGAGATCTATTCCTGCCTCAACCCATAGGAAGCATTGGGAGTGCCTGAAGGAGAAACATCCCTGAGGGCAACCAAAGACAAAGTGGGGAAGATGGGACTGTCATCCCAGCCTTGGAAACTCTGCGCTGTAACTTGGGCAGAGAAGACACCAAATCAGAGCAGCTGCTCACCAGCACCACACTGTGGGAGGTATGTTCCACAGTTCCCCTGGGCATGAACCCCTAGCCAGCCTTCCCACCACACTGCTGGGATAGCCCCTTTATGACCTCCTCAATTCAGAATGGGCAGCACTCTAATCACTTACTAGATTCAAGGCAAACCTGGGCCTATGGCACTCTCTAGTACCTATAAAGAGGCAGCAACCTAGCAGAAAATAAAAAGGAAAGAAATTCGGCCGGGCGCGGTGGCTCACACCTGTAATCCCAGCACTTTGGGAGGCTAAGGCAGGCGGATCACGAGGTCAGGAGATCGAGACCATCCTGGCTAACATGGTGAAACCCCGTCTCTACTAAAAATACAAAAATCAGCCGGGCGTAGTGGCGGGCGCCTGTAGTCCCAGCTACTCAGGAGGCTGAGGCAGGAGAATGGTGTGAACCCGGCAGGCAGAACTTGCAGTGAGCCGAGATCGTGCCACTGCACTCCAGCCTGGGCGACAGAGCGAGACTCCGTCTCAAAAAAAAAAAAAAAAAAAAGAAAGAAATTCAACAGATAAATTATAAGGAATCTCTAAGCAAACATCTCCAATAAAAATCAAAACAAGCCAGGTAGAGAAGACTGGAAAAAAATAACTGATCCGTCAATACAAAGACATAGATGTAAATTCAGAATCCTGGAACTGAGAAATTCATTTACTAAACTGAAAAATTTATTAGAGGCTCTCAACAGCAGAATGACTCAAGAAGAGAAAAGAGTCAGTGAGCCTAAGACAGGCTATTTGAAAATACACAGTCAGAAGGGGGAAAAAAAGGAACAAAAGTCATGAACAAGTTATAGAAAATAACTTCAAAAGACTAACTCTAAAAATTACTGGAAATCAACAGGAAGCTGGGCAAGAACAAGGAATAGAAAGCTTACTCAAAGAAATAACCACAGAAAACGTTCCAAAACTTGAGAAAGATACAGCTACTCGGGTACATGAAGGTCTGAGAACACCAAACAGGTTTGACCCAAATAAGACTACCACAAGGCATGTAATCAGGCTCTTAAACGTCAAGAGCAAAGAGACAATCCTAAAAGTAGTGAAAGAAAAGAAACAGATAAAATATAAAGGAACTCAAATTCATCTGGAAAAAGATGTCTCAACAGAAACTGTAAAGGCCAGGAGCACATGAGATGACATTTTCAAAATGTGGAAGAAAAAAATGGCAATCAAGAATTGTTTATCCAGCAAGGTATTCTTCAAGTATGAAGGAGCAGGTCTTTCCTAAACAAACAAAATCTTACAAGTGTTAAAAGCAAGGTCTTCCATCTAACACAAAACAAAAACAAAAACACTAATGTGCAAAAAGAAGCATTTGAATGTATCAAATGAACTGTAAAAGTACATAGACAAACTCAGGATACTCAAACACTGTAACTGACATGTGAAATCCACTCATAATTCTAGGTATATAAAGTCCAAAAGATAAATCTATCAAAACCAGTAATAGCTACAGCAACCTGTTAAGAGACAGGCAACAAAAAATAGCTAAATTGAGATAACAACAAAAAGTTAAAACATAGGGAGGGTTAAGTTAAAGTGTAGAAATTTTTTCTTCAGTATTTTTTTGAGTCTATACTTTCTATTGCAATCTAAGATAAGCTGCCATCTCTTTAAAATAACTTATTGTAAGATATTTGATGTAAGCTTCATGACAACCACAATGCAAAAACCTGTGATAGATACACTAAAAATAAAAAGCAATGGATTAAAATGTGCTATCAGAGAAAATCACTCAATTGCAAAGGACGATGATAAGAGAGAAAGGAAGAGAGGAGCTACAAAACAACCAGAAAACAAGCAAAAAACCCCCAAAAAACCAAGCAGTAGTAAGTCCTTATGTATCAATAATTACACTGAATGTAAATGGACTCAATTCTCCAGTTAAAAAAAAAACAGTGTCTGAATGAATAAATCAACAAGACCAAACTATGTAACTTACAAGAGATCTGCCTCACCTGATCATGCCACTGCACTCCAGCTAGGTGACAAAACAAGACCATGTTTCTAAAAAAAAAAAAAAAAAAAAAAAAAAACTTATAAAGACACACATAGACCGAAAAGTAAAGGGATGGAAACAGATATTTCATGCAAGTTGAAATAAAAAAAGAGCAGAAGTAACAATACTTTTATCTGATAAAATAGCAATATGTCAAAGACTATAAAAATAGACAAAGAAAGTCACTATACAAAAATAAAGGCGACAATTCAGCAAGAGGATATAACAATTCTAGATATCTATGCAACCAACACAGAACACCGAGGTATATAAAGCAAATAGTAATAGATCTAAGGGGAGAGACAGACTGCAATATAATAATAGTGGGGAACTTTAATGCCTGCTTCTTAGTGATAGACAGATCCTCTAGACAGAAGACCAACAAAGAAACATCGGAGTTAAATTACACACTAGACTAAATAGGCTAACTCACACCTACAGAACATTTTACCTAACAGCTGCTGCATACATATACTTTTCATTAGAACATGGAACATTCTCCAGAATAGACCATATCTTAGGCCACAAACAAGTCTCAACAAATTCATGAAAGTTAGAAATCATATCAAGTATCATTTCTGATCACCATGGAATAAAACCAGAAATCAATAATAAGAGGAACTCTGGAAATTACACAAACACATAGAAATTAAACAATGTGTTCCTGAATAACCAATGGGTCAATGAAGAAATTAAGAAATGAATTAAAAACTTTATTGAAACAAATGAAAATAGAAATACAACATACCAAAATCTTTGGGATAAAGCAGAGCAGTACAAAATAAATGCCTACATTCAAAAATGTAGAAAGATTTTAGGTAAACATCTAATGATACAACTCAAAGAATTAGAAATGCAGAAACAAACCAAATCTAAAATTAGTAGAATGAAAGAAATAATAAAGAGCAGAAATAAGTGAAATTGAGACTAATGAAAAAATACAGAAGACTGATAAAACGAAAAGTTATTTTTTTGAAAAGATAAAATCAATAAACTGTTAGCTAGACTAAGAAAAAAGAGAAGACCCAAATAAATAAATAAATCAGAAACAAAAAACATAACTGAGACCACAGAAATATGACTAATCAATAGAAGCTCTTATGAACAACATACACCAATAATTAGAAATATACACCAATTAATTAGAAAATCTAGAAGACACAAATAAATTCTTGGACACGTACAACTTACCAAGATTGAACCATGAAGACATAGAAAATCTGAACTACCCAATAATGATTAATAAGATTGAAGTTGTACTAAAATATCTTCTATCAAAGCAAAGCCCAGGAACTGATAGTTTCACTGCTAAATTCTACCAAACATTTAAATAAGAATTATTACCACATCTTTTCAAACTCTTCAAAAAAAATAAAAAGGAAGGTATACTTCCAAACTAATTCTAAGATGCCAGCATTATCGTGATACATAACAAAACATACAAAGACACAACAAAAAAAGGAAACTATAGGCCAATACCTCTAATGAACACAGATGCATAAATTTTCAACAAAATACTAGCAAACAAATTCAACAACACATTGTAAAGATCATTCACTATGATCAAGTGAGATTCATTGCAAGGATGCAAGGATGTTTCAACATACACAAATCAATAAATGTGATAGATCGCATTAACAGAACCAATAATAAAAAATGTATGATAATTTCAATCAATGCTGACAAACCCTTCGATATAATTCAATATGTCTTTGTGATAAAAACCTTCAACACACTGAGCATAGAAAAAACAAACCTCAAAATAATAAAGGCCATATATGATAAACCCACAGCTATCATAATATTGAACAGGGAAAAACTGAAAGACTTTCCTCTAAGATCTGGAACAAAACAGAGATGCCCACTTTCACTACTTTTATTAAACATAATACTAGAAGCCCTGGACAGAGTAATTCAGCAAGAGAAAGAAGTAAATATCGCTCAAGTTGGAGAGGAAAAGTCAAATTAGCCTTGTTCACAGTCAAGATGACTTTATACTTGGAAAAAACTAGACTCCACCCCAAGGACTGTTAGAACTAATAAACAAATTCTGTAAAGTTGCAGGATACAAAGTCAACATATAAAAATCAGTAGCATTTATATTTGCAAACAGGGAACAATCTAAAAAAGAAATCAGGAAAGCAATCCCACTTACAATGGCTACAAATAATACCAAATACTCAGGAATTTATTTAACCAAAAATGTGAAAGATCTACATAGGGAAAACTATAAAACACTGATGAAAAAAATTGACAAGGACACAAAAACATGTAAAGATATTCCATGCTCATGGATTAACATTTTTAAAGTGTCAATGCTACCCAAAGTAATTTACAGATTCAATGCAGTCTCTATCAAAATACCAATGACTTTATTCTCAGAAAAGAAATAATAATCCTAAAATTTATATGGAACCATAAGACCCTGAATAGCAAAAGCAATCCTGAGCAGAAAGAACAAAGCTGGAGGCTTTACCAGACTTCAAATTATACTACAGAGCTATAGTCACTACCTGACTTCAAATTATACTACAGAGCTATAGTAACCAAAAAAGCACAGCGCTGTCATAAAAACAAACACAGACTAATGGACTAGGATAGAGAATCAACATATAAATCCCTACATAACAATCAACTCATTCTTGACGAAGGCACCAAAAAACATACAATAGGAAAGGACAGTCTCTTCACTAAATTGTGTTGAAAAAACTGGGTAAGCACATGCAGAAGAATGAAGGTAGACCCTTATCTCTCACCATACAAAAATTAAATCAAAATAGATTAAAGATGTAAATCTAAGACCTCAAACTGTGAAACTACTGGAAGAAAACATGGGGGAAACACTCCAATGTTTGGGAAATAAGTTTTGTGTAAGACCTCAGAAGCACAGGCAACCGAAGCAAACATAGACAAATGGGATCACATGAAGGTAAAAAGCTTTTGCGCAGCAAAGGAAACAATCACAGAAATGAAGAGACAATCTGTTGAATGGGAGAAATATTTGCAAGCTGTCCATCTGTCAAAGGATGAATAACCAGAATATATAAGGAGCTCTAACAAATCAATGGCAATAAAGATCTGAACAGACATTTATCAAAAGAAGATACACAAAGAGCCAAAGGTATACAAAAAAATGCTCAATATCATTAGTCATCAGAGAAATGCAAATCAAAACCACAGTGACATATAATCTTACCCCAGTTAAAGTGACTCATATCTAAAAGGGAATAATAAATAGGGCGAGGATGTGAAGAAGGGGAACCCTCGTACACTGCTGGTAGGAATGTAAGTGAGTACTACAACTATGGAAAACTGTGTGGGGCTTCCTCAGAAAGTAAACATAGGATCCAGCAATCTCACTACTGGGTACATTTCCAATAGAAAGGACATCAGTAAATCAAAGAGATATCTGCGCCCTCATGCTTATTGCCGCACTATTCACAATAGACAAAATAGGGAATCAACCAAGTGCCCAGCAATAGTAGAATAAAGAAAATGTCATGTATATACACAATGGAATGTTATTCAGCCATAAAGCGGAGTGAAATCTGTCATTTGCAGCGACATGGAAGGAACTGCAGGTCATTATGTTAAGTGAAGTAAGCCAAGCATAGAAAAACAAATATCACAAGCTCTCATTCATTTGTGGCAGCTAAGAAAGTATATCTCACGAAGATAGAGGGTAGATTGGTAGGTACCAGGGGTTGGGAAGCGTGGTGGGGAAGGGGAGTTAAAGGGCTGATTAACAAGTACAAACATGCAGTTCGATCAGAGAAGTAAAACCTGGAGTTTGATCAGTAGGGTGGCAATAGTTATCAATGGTGTACTGCGCTTTTCAAAATACCTAGAAGAGAAAAATTCGAATGTTCCTCGCATAAAGAAAAGACAAATATTTAAGGTGCTGGATACCCCAATTTCCCTGGTTTCATCTTCACACATTATGTGAATGTATCAGTTTATCACATGTATCCTGAAAATATGATTATCTATTAGGTATCAATTAAAAAATTTTTTAAAAACTGCACAGTATTGCCCTAAATGGCTCCATCCTGTATTCCGAGATTTCTGCTCCCCAAACTCTAATCAAACATAATTTGTGAAAGTTGAGCTTGACAAATGAGCTGCCAGAGATGCTTATGCATGCTCCATAAGGATGCCACATGTTTCTTCATTATCTATTTCATTCCAAGCCTGCTTTCCTTTTGATATCACTCTGATTTTGACCTTTCTACCCATAAATATGTTTTTCTTCAGGCTATCCCTTTATTTAAAACAAGCCTCCCTACTTTAAAGATCCTCTTTCCTCATCTTGGGTAACTTTCAGGGCATGACTTTTGTGGGTAGACATTGCTACACATTTTATTTCAAGATTCCAAGGTTTTAAAACTTATTAATTACCTTATGAATGTTCATCAGCTTCATATTAACCACTCATATCTGCATATGAGGGTTAAGTTCCAGGGGTATACAACATGCTGAAATATCTATAAACACTGCCTAATTATGCTTTTATGGTTTTGAGTTTATTTTGACTCTTGCCTTGGAGGCAGATTTTATATCATCTTCTTTTGGTAAAATTTCTACATGGTAAAATGCAAAGAACCAAAATATTCAATTCAATAAATTTTGACAATTTACACAATCAAGTAACAAATACCCGAAAAATATACAAGATATCTCCATTTTCTCAGAAATTTCCATTATGTCTCCTTTTTGCCCTCTTACAAGCAGACACTGATTTAATTTCTGTCATTATAGATGAGTTTTGCATTTTCTTGAACTTGATGTAAAAACCATAAAATTCAATGCATTTTTATCTAGCTTCATTTACTTAGTACTTTTAAAATTCACTCGTGTTGTTGTACAGAACACAGCTTGTACTCTTTTATTGTTGAAAAATATTGATATCCATTCTTCTACTGAGAAATACCTGGGTTGTTTCAGTTTCTGGCTATTGTAAATAAAAATTCTAGCAAAATATTTGTGCAAGTTTTTGTGTATGTCTGTGTTGACATGTTTTTATTTCTCGAGTAAATACATAGCAGTGAAATTGTGACATGAGCTAGATCTATGTTTAACATTATAAGAAATGGCTGAATAGTTTCTAAAGTATAGCATTTTACACTCTCACCAGCAACACGGTAGAGTTTTAGTGCCATACATTTTTGCTAAAATTGAGTGTTGTCCATCCTCTGACTTTTACCTACTCTGGTTGTGTTAACATCTATTGGTATTACTCTTTGAGGGCATTAGTTAGCATAGGGAGTGTTGCATGGGAATCTAGCCCACTAAATTGAAAGACAATATTCAGAGCTTAACACATTCATAAATATTAATGAGAAAGGCAGAAGTGGTAGCAGAAATGTTGAAAAAAGTTTTTACATCTGTAAGTGAAAATGCCTGTGTGTCATGCCTTTATACCTCCCAAAATACTTGGTTATAGGGTAAAGCAGCCTCTACTGTTTCCCTCTCTTCTAACTGGGTAGAAGATTAAGAGAGAAAAAAGTTATTTAGAATAATACACAATGTTTCCAGATGGATTTTACAAAGACAGAAGAACCTAATTCATGACTCGCATCTAAGATCTTGGAGATCTTATATTCTCTGTTATGGAATTTGCTGATCTTCTCCTCATCAAGTTCAGAGTAAACAACTGTTCTGAATTTAAAAAAAAATAAAATTAGGTAAATTCTTTGTGTCTTTTCTACAATTAGATTTAACTTCACTTAACTCACAAATATTGCACCTTATTACTTACATGCAACTTTTATCCCCACAGCTTTCACGTTAGATAGCAGTTTTCATACACAACAGGCTTTGGGGAGCCAGCTCTGATAGCTGCTTCCCACCTGCACCCCATCCTTCTTATCAGCCTTGAGATTAGCCAGGACTCCTGCTTTCCTGCTCAACTTTCTCACGTGTAGGTTTAGGAAGGATTAAGGCAGAAGCAAAGGTAACCATCAGAGTCCTCCTCCCTGGGGCTCTTCTCTCAAATCTTCCCGAGTTGTCTGTCTCAGCAGTGGGGTTTCCTTCCGTTCTCTCATCAGAGACATTCTTGACTCCCAACATTTACCATTTTCTAGTCTCTTTTTATCAAAAATATTCCCCAAATATATATTTCTTAGTATTTCTTCATAGTATGCAGCATTTTCTTACTGTTCATAGTATATGTTAGAAATTCCTTGGACAAGCATAAAAAAGTTGTTCATTACCATCTCGCTCCAACTTCTTCTTTTCACTTTTTCCCGTTGTTCATGTGGGAAGAGTTCAGCCACACCAAATTATTCACCTGTCACCAAATAGAACCCACCCTTTCAGACCATGGTGCATTTCCATGAGCGATTCTTTCTACTCATAGTGCCTAAAGTGCCTTCAGTGCCTTTCTTCTCTCACCCTTCCTACAAGCCTGGCATATGCCTCCGCGCTCTTCTCCCACGCTAGCTGCACTGCAATGCCTCTCCCCTTGAGTGGGCCCACTTAGCTCATTGCTCCCTCTGCTCCCAAGCCCTCTCATTCACATACAACTTCCTATAGTCAATGTAGTTTAAATTCCAGCATCCTAGACTACCATCTCATTCAGTGGTTAGGCTCCAAACCGAATTGCATAAAGTGAAACATAAAGTGAAAATAATAGAAACACAAAAATAACGATGAGAATCCACTAGGGAACTTTCCCACCCGACTCTGCCACACTAACCCTCAGTTATTTAATACAGCAGATCCTCCTCCAATGCTGGCACGAATTGTTATTTTGTGAACTGAGTACCATTTCATGTCATTGGTTATACTCAGGACTTAATGAAAAGCTGCATAAACATTGTGTTTGTAAATCTAGTACTGACCTCATTTTGAGTCTTTGAAATGAAGAGTAGCAGGTGTCATGTTCCCTACTTAGACACAAGGAATCAGGTTTTAGAAACCCTACTAACTTGCCGTAACTTCACTCAGTTATTTATTGAGTCACAGAAATAGATTGTGAAGCCAAGGGTTTATATCTCAAGGCTTTTGTGCCAAACTATTTTTTGGTTCAAAACAATTAGAGGACTTGGACTTACAACAATGAAAATATTTATACACAAATAAGGCAAAAGTATAAATGCTAAAAAATTATGAAAACCCTCAAAGATCTTCAGTGTTGCTAATTTTTATTCAAATGTTGTAGGGAATTTGCGAAGGTACGTATTTTCTACCTTTGAATTACAAGAAACATATAATTAACACCTTTATGGTAAAATAACTAAATACATCTTTGAAGAGAGAGATCTGGAAGAAGCCTTCTTCTTACATGGTTACATCAAGATAGTTCTGACTTGGTTCTACTAATAAAGGGGACATGAAAACCAGCAAAAGGAGAGAGACATTTCCTAATTCAACCGCAATTTCAACTTAATATTTTAAAATTTTCAAGTACTGAGCTTCTTGTTCATGTTTCTATTTGCTTGTATATCTAGCTTAAGCCACTGATTCTCCTTGAGAAGTAAGAACACATTTCTTTGAGAAGCTATGGGAAAGCAAACGATTGCTTGACCCCAAACACAAATATGAACTGTGTATTCCAAAGTTTAAATCTTCCAAGTAAAAGAATCATTGTGATTTGGTCAATAGCATCTTTTGAAAAGAGCTAAACGCTTCAGAATTTTCTCCAGAAGACACAGTCAGTATAACTTTTAATAGTTACCCAGTAGGAAAAGAACAGCATTTAATAACCACATAGAAGACACAGATACAGGATAAAGGAAAGATGGAATTCAATCTGATCAGCACCCAGGTGTGACAGCAGGGCCACGAAATTATCAACTACAGGCAAGTGCAGTGCGACTGCAATACTAAGCGCTGATGCTGGAGAACACAGCGGGGCAATACTGAGATTGAAGAAAAGGAGGTAATTTACACTCTGTACAGAGATAAAACTCAGCCAAAGCATGCCATAGAGTTCCAGGAGTTTTTACTGAGAAGATTCATCACAAGCTAGGGAAGAAATCAGAACGGAAAAGGATGCTGAGAAAAGGCAACCACTTTCAAGGACAAAAGCTAAAGATAAAGAAAATGTCAATGCAGTCTCTGCATTGCAGCTGCCCGTCTAATTTCACTCCCATTTCTTGGAAGATCTTCCATGCTGACTGGATGTATTTACTTCCTGCCTGTAACTCCTATAGTATTTGTTGGAATTTCTCACTTGGTACTTCCCTTGCTATCTTTATGCATCATATCCTACTTATACCAGCCAAGTCGCTGGAAAGAAGGAAAGGTACTGTGTTTGTCTAATCACAATCACTTGGTCTAAAAGGTATTCAGGCCCTTTGTTTTGTGAGAAACTGAATACCTGTAGAAAAATTTGAATCATTCTTGCTTATGGATATGGTGTAGGTATGGTGTAGGTCAGGGTTTTTTTTCTATTTTTTTTTTTTTTGAGACAGAATCTCACTCTGTTGCCCAGGCTGGAGTGCAGTGGTGTGATCTCAGCTCACTGCAACCTCTGCCTCCCAAGTTCAAGCTAGTCTCCTGCCTCAGCCTCCCTAGTAGCTGGGTCTACAGGCACCCACCACCACGCCTGGGTAATTTTTGTATTTTGAGTAGAGATGGGGTTTCACCATGTTGGCCAGGCTGGTCTCGAACTCCTGAGTAGGTCAGGTTTTTAAAGCCAAGTTCTAGAGCTAAAAGCGAATCTGCGTACTCCTACAGAGTCCACAGACAAGTCATGTAGTTGAGAAACCAGGTGACAAAGCCAAACAATGGGTAGGAATGAGATAAACCAGCGTTCACATTGGCACACGAAATGAACCTGAAAGTCCCAGGATTCCACAGAAGATGAAAATTCTCAAAATTAAGTTCAAACACACCCAAATTGGTAGATGTCAGAGTTGAAGAAAAGAAACACTGAACTTGGCCAGAAGAAAATCCAAAGCAGAGGCGAGAAGAGCCATGTGTCTTGCTGTGTCCCAAAATGTGATAAGTTTATATAGAAGCCATTTGTCTCTGCCAATTTTTTTTCTCTGGAATTCAAAGGTAGGGTTTTCCTGAACTGATTTGGCTGGAATGAGCAGTGTCACACTGCCCAGATTTTACTCTCTGTTCATAGAGACGCACGTGTATTGAACGGATTAGATGGTATCATGACATTCATTATAAACCAAGTGGCTCTCTTTGAGGCTCTTCAGACACAGCTGTTCATCCATAGAGCCCCGCTGCCTTACACAGGCACACACACATTTGCGTGTGCCTAGGTGATGAACTTTATAGGTACGGCCTCTCTCCCTACGGGGCAGGAGAGGACAGAGTGAGTGGAAAGAAGGATTCACCTCCTGCATTCCACTTCACGTAGAGATCATTAGCTTGAAAACCAAGGGCTGTTCAGTCCTCCAGTCATTCACCTCCCATCATTCCTGTGGCCTCCATAAAATCACACTTACATTTCAAGATCAGTTTTTACCAACTTTGTGGTTGGATATGAAGTCAATAGCTGATACACCCATCTACTTCTGCACTTTACAAGTCTTAAGAACAGCTGTGGATTCCATTTCTTTCTATTCCTGGTATTGGTAAATCATCAGTTTCATCTTCATACCTGACTGAGAGAACTTGCCATGGCAAGTTTCCCTGGCTGAGCTCACAGAGCGCTAGCAAACGTCCTCCTCTGGTCTGGGTTTATCACCACCCAACACCAATTTCTGGTGCTAAACTTCTCAGCTCACTACTTCCCCATCCCGTCCTCACAAAAACCTTTCACTAGTAGAAGCTCCACTTTATTTTGCTATATTTTTCAATATCTTGTCCTTTTCATTTCCATATCCTACACTTATTTGGATATACATATTTGGAGATTTATCTGTTTTGTTCAACACCTGCTAAGACGTTTTTCATGATTAGCCCATAATGTAGCTCATATTTTGGCAAGGTTGAAGAGTTCTTCTAAGAATGTTGTATCTTTCCTTGCATTCTTGTACTTTATCTTGGCTCTTAGTCATGCCTAACATGTGTATTTTCTCAGCCTAAAACAAAGCTTCTATGTAACCCATAATCATTATCTGGGTTAACAATTCTGCCCCAGATCTCCTATTGTGTTTCTCCTTAGTGAAGATTTGAAAGCTTTACATCTATAAGTCTCTTTAGTTTTTTTTTTTGATGATGATTTCTGTAAATTATACACACTTTATTTCCATGAAAAAGTGCAAATGATTAGAAAGACAAGTAGCTGGGTAGACCCACCGGTAGGCCATGGCCACGTTGGTGGAATGTATTTGAGGAGTGTGTTTATGAATGGCTCTGTGCATGTGTGCATTTCAAGAAGGAGACTAGTGCAGCTTGTATATATGCAGAGCTGTATATTGTGTCTACAGTTGATACATTTCTCCTTACATTCACCAGCTGTGCTGTGATCCCTGCCGGAACTCCAGGTAACTATATTCTTCAGACAAATTTCCAAGGTTCAAGGTTGCAGAGTTTATAAACTATATCATCCAATCACCTATTTTGTAAGTAGTCTAGTTTTCACCAAGTTTTATAACATTTATAAATATATAATTACTTTTATTTATTTTTATTTTTTTGAGATGGAGTCTCAGTCTGTTGCCCAGGCTGAAGTGCAGTGGCATGATCTCGGCTCACTGCAACCTCCGCCTCCCAGGTTCACACCATTCTCCTGCCTCAGCCTCCCAAGTAGCTGGGACTACAGGTGCCCGCCACCATGCCCGGCTAATTTTTTGTAATTTTAGTAGAGACGGGGTTTCACCGTGTTAGCCAGGCTGGCCTCGAACTCCTGACCTTGTGATCCGCTCGCCTCGGCCTCCCAAAGTGCTGGGATTACAGGTGTAAGCCACTGCGCCCAGCCAATTACTTTTCATTAATATATAAGTATGATTATGTAAATAAATATGGCATATAAACAGAATATAATGTATCAAAGAGAGCCTATAAACACAGATACGTGAATAAGGACCCTCCCAATGTGTGAGGCTGCCAGTGTGTAAGCCTTTTCTGAATGTCCAGACCAAGCATTAAATTTACATCAAAATTAAAATATATGAATACTCATATAAATAATCTAAACACACATAAATACATGTTTATATATGAACACTTACATACACACACTTACATGCCTGCAAATGAGTGCAAAACTGTGTTCCTTTGCCTACAATGACTACAGTTTTTTTTTTTTTTTTTTTTTTTTTTGAGACAGAGTCTCGCTCTGTTGCCCAAGCTGGAGTGCGGTGACGTGATTTCAGCTCACTGCAAGCTCCACCTCCCGGGTTCTCGCCATTTTCCTGCCTCAGCCTCCCGAGTAGCTGGGACTATAGGTGCACGCCGCCATGCCTGGCTAATTTTTTGTATTTTTAGTAGAGATGGGGTTTCAGTGTGTTAGCTAGGATGGTCTTGATCTCCTGACCTCGTGATCCACCCGCCTCAGCCTCCCAAAGTGCTGGGATTACAGGCGGGAGCCACTGTACCCAGCTGACTACAGTTTTTTTAAAAAGATGTATTTTTAAGCACGACATTTATTAATTTATAAATTGTGCATCTCATTTAAGATTCTGAAATCAGGGTTTTGAATGTTAACAGGCCATCATTGCCCGACAGAAATATAATTTACTATAATTCAATTTTATTTTTACAAACATCTCTTGTTGATAGTTGATTATGCTTCTGTGAAGAGATTTTAGAATCTGATTCTGTAAACCTGAGGTATTGTGTTTTATTATTGGCCCACATTATCTTTAAAGAAACACAGCTTATAAGCAGCTTATTCAATTAAAATAAACTTTCACTTTGTTCCCTACCTGCTCCAGTGAGCACATTGAGTCTTTTGTATAATACAACAACAAGGATCATAATTTTCACCATATCTGGCTTTCTTCAAAGGTCTTTTTGTTCAGTCATTTATCTTTCCAAAGACCTGGACACTCATAAGTATCCTAATTATTAAAAACAAAACTATTAATAGTTTTCTTTATTAAGCGTACACCAGGTCAATTACAGAGCAAATCACTTTTATCTAAAAAAACACAAGTTTTCTGAAAGTAATAAATCTGCAGATAACTTTTAGAGAGATGAGGAGTTGATACAAAAAAATGACTTCTGAAATTTAAAATAACTAATTTGAAACACATTGCTAAATTACTCCTCCCAAAATGAAGACTCCTGAAATTTAAATAATTGCTTTAATGGAGATGAGTAGTAAATGCCAAAGTGAGATGAGAAGTCTATTTTTAACGACTCTAACCTGTCGGAGATTACATACTAGAAGCACATATTTTGCCTTTGATTGCTGCAGACACAGGCATCCTTTTGAGACCTTTAACAATTCACACTGACTTTCACTTTTCCAGATAAACATATGCAAAACATTTGCTGCAGCAAACCTTGAGATCACGCTAAAACATATAAATCAAACTATTAACACATACCAAGTCATCGTATTTTCCCCTTTTAAGAATTAGTCGCAGTAGCCTTTTAGCTATAAACTGTGTTATCCTAAAGTTTCACATGGAAAGGAATCAAGAGACCAAGTTTTCCTAAGATTTCAGATGATCCTGTAGCAGAACTGTATAGATTCAAGACAGTGACCGTTATTATTAAAAATAACATATCTTTAGTTAGAGTTAACATGACTGTCTAACAAATCATCCAAAGTGTAATGGCTTAAAATAATGACCAAATTTATTTTTCTCACAAATTCTCAGTTTGGGAGGGGCTCAGGGGGATTGCTTGGCTCTGCTCCGCGTGGCGTTGGGTGGAGCTTCTCAGAGTTTGGGGCTGTCATCATTTACCGGCTCGTTATCTCATCTGTCTAGCACCTGGCTCTTGGTGTGGCAGGGACCTTATCTGGTGCTGTTGGTCAGAACACCCACACATGACCTCTCCCTGTGGCCTGGACATTCCTGCAACATAGTGCCTGGCCTTCAAGAGCAAGTGGGAGAAAGAAAGAGCTGGGCAAAAGCGGCGTTGGTTTTATGACTTAGCTACAGAAATCACAAAGCATGAGATGTGCCATAACAGTCACAATTCCCACCCAGATTCAAGGGGAAGAAAACAGACCTCAGCTCTTCACAGGACAGGTGTTGGTCATATTACAAGAAGAACATGTGGGGTAGGTTATCAATGTGGATGTGAGTGTTTGTGTCTGTGTGTGTGTCCATGCACATGTAGGCACACACAGACACATATGTGAAAACATTTCAGGGATGCAATTTGTCACTCTTGGCCTCATTTCAATTCCAGTGGAAATATAAGATTTTAATACCTTGTGGAAACTGCTGGAACTCTCTTCAAGAAGCTGATCTTACTCCAAGAGCAATTGAACAAGTTGGGTGTGCACTACCAGCGAGAACCCCTCCATAAACCCTTAGATTCTATCAGTACTGAAGAAGGAAACTCCAATTAAGAGTGGGAGAGTACCACACCATGAAAGCACAACAGTAAAAAGCTGTTGCTCCTGCCAGCCCAGCATCCTTTTTTTTCAAATACATATCTATTTACTTTTGAGGAAGATGTGGCTTCCACAGGGATTTATGATATCTCTTGGTTCTTGTGATTTTTACTGATACATGCCCAACCAAAAAGATTATTTCATCCCCCATGGCCTTAGTGATGGACTTAGCAAAAAGTTACAGCCAATGTTTATTATTATTGGGAGTTTTGCCCAAATTTGGGAAAAATATAAACATTTCTATTGCAGCAATCAAGTAAGATATAGGCCTGTGTTGCTACTGAAATAAATGCACACAGAAAATAGCAAAGATGAACAGAAACAGGCACCTTATGCATCATTTGAGCCTTTAGAAATAGCAAAGGTAACCTTCTAGTAATGTGGGCAAATTTATCCCTTTTTGCTTACTTCTCTGTTTATTAACTCAGTCAATTGGGTTTCTGTCAGTTACAATTGAGGACCCCAAATAAATACTATGTGGGTGTTAAGAAGTTTAAAGAAAACAGATGTTTTCACAGTGGAAATAGAATTAATTGCATTCCACAAATAGCAAAATAGCAAAAACGCAGATGCAAGTCCAGCCATGTCAACGACTACATTAGATGTAAATAGAATCACTTCAATCAAAAGGCAGATATTGTCAGATATCATCTGACAGTAACATCCTTTATTGGCATATAACAGATAACATCTACAATTAAGGCAGATAACATCTACAATTAAGAACCTCTCTATTTATTTTAGCTAGACAACCTACAGAATAGAAGAAAATTTTTTCAATCTATCCATCTGACAAAGGGCTAATATACAGAATCTACAAGGAACTTAAACAAATTTAGTTCCTTGTTTAAAGAACAAACAACCCCATGAAAAAGTGGGCAAAGGATACAAACAGATACTTCTCATAAGAAGACATGTATGTGGCCAACAAACATATGAAAAAAAGCTCATCATCACTGGTGATTAGAGAAATGCAAGTCAAAACCACAATGAGATACCATCTCACACCAGTTAGAATGGCAATCATTAAAAAGTCAGGAAACAACAGATGCTGGAGAAGATGTAGCGTTTACACTGTTGGTGGGAGTGTAAATTAGTTCAACCATTGTGGAAGACAGTGTGGAAATTCCTCAAGGATCTAGAACTAGAAATCCCATTTGACCCAGCAATCCCATTACTGGGTATATACCCAAAGGATTACAAATCATTCTACTATAAAGACACATGCATACGTGTGTTTATTGCAGCACTATTCACAACAGCAAAGACTTAGAACCAACCAAATGCCCATCAATGATAGACTGGATAAAGAAAATGTGACACATATACACCATGGAATACTATGCAGCCAGAAAAAAGGATGAGTTCATGTCCCTTTCAGGAACATGGATGAAGCCAGAAACCATCATTGTCAGCAAACTAACACAGGAACAGAAAACAAAACACTGCATGGGAACATCACACACTGGGGCCTGTCGGGGTGTAGGGGGCAAGGGGAGGGATAGCATTAGGAGCAATACCTAATATAGATGATGGGTTCATGGGTGCAGCAAACCACCATGGCACATGTATACCTATGTAACAAACCTGAACGTTCTGCACATGTATCCCAGAACTTAAAGTATAATTTTTAAAAAGGAAAGAAAGAAGAGCAAATTAAATCCAAAGCAAGAATAAAGAATTAATAAAGATTATACAGAAGAAAAAAACATAATAAATCAATAAAATCAAAAGTTGTATGTTTAAAATATCCACAAAATTGATAGACATTTTGTAAACTAACAAAAAAGAGACGTCTCGAATTAACTAATTCAGAAATGAAAGACTGGATGCTACTACTGATGTCACAGAAATTAAAAGGAATAATATGAAAAACTGTATCCAGACAAATTAGATAACTTAAATGAAATGAACAAATTCCTAGAAAGACACAAGTTGCTAGGACTAACTCAAGAAGAAATAGAAAATACGAATAGAACTATAAAACATAAAGAAATTCAGTTAAGATTTAAAATTTTTCCTAAAAAGAAAACTCCAGGCCTGTCACAGAGGAATTCAATCAAACATTTAAGAAACAACACCAATCTTTCGCAAACTCCTCCAGAAAACACAAGTAGAGAGAACACTTCTTAACTTATTCTATGAGTCTCATATTTAATAACAAAAACAAATGGCATCACAAGGAAAGAAAACTACAGGCAAAGATCTCTCATAAAGGTCAATGCAAAAATTCATGACAAAATACTAGCAAGCCAAATTTAGTAAAGTATTAAAGAATTATACGTCATGACCAAGAGTGATTTATATTAGAAATGTGATTTTTATTTGAATTAAAATTTAGAAATTCAATTAACTTAAGACACTATATTAATAAAACTAAGGGCATAATCCAAATGATCATCTTGATAGATGCAAAATCATTTTACAAAGTCTAACACACATTCCATATAAATCCAACACCCATTCATTGTCAAATCTCTCAACAAGCTAGAAGTAGAAGGGAAATATTTCAATATGATAAAGGACAGTCAAAAAACCTACAACTAGCATCATACTTCATGGTAAAAGAATTGATGTGTCAGCCCTAAAATTAGAAAGAAGGCCAGCACACTGACTTGCCACTTTTATTGAACATTGTACTTACTAGAAGTTCAATGGGTACAAAAAGGCAATTGAAGGAAGTAAGGGCCATTCAGACCGTGAGGAAAATCATCAAAGTGTTTTTATTCCCAGACAATATAATCCTCTAGGTAGAAAAACCTAAGCAATTTACAAAAATGCTACAGAAAATAATAAATAGGTTTAGCAAGTTAGGTGGATTCAAGCAGTATACCAACGTCAACAAATGTCTATATATTACCAATACATAACATAAAAACAAAATTAATGTACAAATCCATTCCTAATGGCATAAAAAAGTAATATAAGTAGTATAAGATTTGTATCTGAAAAATACAAATCATTGCTGGGAGAAATGAAAGAACATTTTTAAAAAGAGAAACACCTTACCACAGCCAGAATGTCCATTATTCAAAAGTCAAAACAAACCAAAACAGTATATTGGGTTGGATGTGGTGAGAAGGGAACGATTATACTCTACTGATGGGGATGGATATCCGTACAACCCCTATGGAATATAGTAAGGAGATTTCTCAAAAAACTGAAAGTAGATTCACCACTGAATCCAGCAATCCCATTGGTGGGTATCTAGCCAAAGAAAAAGCAGTCATGATATAAAAACAACAACAACAACAACAACAACAACAACAAAAACCCACACACACCTGCCTGTGTAGATTTATTGCAGGATAATCCAAAATTGCCAAAATATGGAGCCAGTCTAAGTGCCCACGAACTGATGAGTGGATAGAGAAAACGTGGTAGAAGTACACCATAAAATACTATTGAGCCATTTAAAAAAAGAACAAAATAATGTCTTCTGCAGCAACTTGGATGGAGCTGGAGGCCATTATTCTAAGTGAAGTAACTCAGGAATGGAAAACCAAATACTGCATGTTCTCACTTGTAAGTGGGAGCTCTGCTCTGGGTACATAAAGGCATACCCAGTGTTCTAATGGACACTGAAGACTCAGAAGGGAAAGTGGGAGGGGGTGACGGATTTTTTAAAAACCTACATATTGGGTACAATGTACGCTACTCAGGTGACAGATGCACTAAAATCTCAGACTTCCCCACTATACAACTTATCCATTTAACCAAAAACCACTTGCACCCTATTCATAGTTTGGAAAACTCAATATTGTGAAGGTGACACTTTATTCCAAAATTGATCTATAGATTCAACACAATCCCTTATTAAAGTCCCTGCAGGGTTTTTGTTTTTGCTTCTGCTTCTATTTTTGCAGAAATTTACAAGAAGAGTCTAAAATGTACATGGGAAGGCCATCAATTTTCTAAAAGACTACCCTTTCCCTCTTATACCTTAAGTATACATCTATAGATCAATGTCTAGAAACAAATCTTTCCATTTATATTTAATTTATGACAAAGATGCCAAGGCAATTTAAGGTGGAAAGGCCAGTCTTTTAGAAAACTGATGCTGAGACAATTGAATATTCACATACAAAAATATGAGTTTATACCCTTACTTCACATGAACTCAAAGTGGATCACAGACCTAAATGTAAGTATTAAACTATAGAACTTTTAGAAAAACACCTAGGTGGAAATCTTTGTAACTCTAGGTGAGGTCAAGAATTCCAAGATATGATGCCAGGTGCAGTGTCATGCCTCTAATCCCAGCACTTCGGGAGGCCAAGGCGGGTGGATCACTTGAGCTCAGGAGTTCGAGACAAGCCTGAGCAATATGGCAAGACTATGTCCCTTAAAAAAAAAAAAGAATTCTTTTTTTGACACCAGAAGCATAACCAATGAATGGAAAAAAAATTGGATTTTATCAAAACTTAAAATGATTATACATCAAAGGACACTATTAAAAGACACTACCCAGAAAACAAAAGGAAAAGCCACAGATTAAGATGAATTATTTGCAAATTATATTTCAGATAAAATATATTTTTTCTGGAATTTATTATAACTTTTACAATTCAACAATAAGAACACAAAAGTCCCAATGGGAAAATGGGCCAAAAATGTGAACAGACACTACCAAAAATGGTATATGAATTACTAATAAATAAAAATATTCTCAATATAATTTGTTATTTGGGACATGAAAATTAAAACCACAATGACATCCTGATTAACATGAAGGAAAGTAGCTATAATAAAAGTGATAAACAATGACAAATGTTAGAGTGAGGGTATGTGGAAACAGTCATCTTCATGCATTGCAGGTGGGAATGTAAAAATGGCGCTGCCATTTTGTAAACAGTTTGACAGTATTATAAAAAGTTAAATATAGGCCAAGTGTGTTGGCTCATGCCTGTAATCCTAGCACTTTGGGAGGCCGAGGCAGGTGGATTGTCTGAGCTCAGGAGTTCGAGACCAGCCTGGGCAACACAGTGAAACCCCTTCTGTACTAAAATACAAAAAATTAGCCAGGCATGGTGGCGTGGGCCTCTAATCCTAGCTACTTGGGAGGCTGAGACAGGAGAATAGCTTGAACCCAGTAGGCGGAGGCTGCAGTGAGCTGAGATTGTGCCATTGCACTCCAGCCTGGGGATCAGAGTGAGACTCCACCTCAAAAAAAAAAAAAAAAAAAAGTTTAAATATAAATTTATCACAGGACCAAGCAATTCCACTCCTAGGAATTTACCCAAGACAAATGAAAATACATGTCCACACAAAGGTTGTATTCAAATATTATAGCATTATTCTTAATAACCAGAACACGAAAACAATTCATATGCCCATCAACTAATGAATGAACAAAATATGTATATTCATGCCACAAAAATTTTGCAATAAAAAAAGAAGTACTGACACATGCTATCACACAGATGAATCTCAAAAACATTATGCCAAATTAGAGAAGCCAGATGCAAAAGCCCACATATCCCATGATTCAATTTAATGAAAGTCCAGAGGGTTCCATCCCTGGAGTCAGAAAGTAGCTAGTGGGATGTGGGTAGGACTAGGGATTGCACACACCACCAAGAAGAATTTTGGGGGAGTAATAATGAAGATGTGGTAAAATTTGATTTGGGTAATGGCTGCACAACTCTTTAATTTTATTAAAAATAAGTGCCTTACAAAATTAAAATGTTGAATTTTATAATACATATATTAAAACATATATATAGTACCTCAATAAATGCTTCAAAAAATTTTGTAACAAGTTAACCTAAGTATATTTAAGTACCAAAAAATAAATAAAATGATAGGACATACACTATATTTTGCCCATTGAGAAGAAAACACCAAGGGAAAACCTTAAGAAAACACAGTGCCTCTGTGAGATGCATGACTTACTTTGTCTTCTGTGTAAAAATTAATTAGAAACATACTCTAGCAAACCTATTTGACTACTTACAATGATGTTATTAAAATGGCAAACTAGTTTTTCTCTATTAGAAGAGAAATTGTTTTATAATATTTTGCTTAAATCATTCCAAACATTTCAAATCTGTTGTGGTTTTGACATTATTTCCCTCAAGTGTTTAATTTCTTCTGAGAGTTTAATTGCTAATGTAATAATTTTAAATATAGTGAGATACTTTATATAGCACATAATTAAAGTATATAAATTGTGAACTGAATTTCACATAGCCAGAATTACCATAACACTACATATTCTCTTTTATATTTTATAAATTTACAACTTACACAACACTTATACAATTTACTGATCACTTACTTTGCATCAGAAAAAATTCTAGTCTTTGAAGATTCATTAAGAATAAAATAAACAATAACGTATAAATTTGTGAAGCCTAATTCTAGAAGATGATTTATTTCATGTTCTTTTCAAAAGTTACCTGTAAGAATTTGTTGTCTTAAGTGGCCAATTGATGAAATGATAAAATTTTTTTAAAAATTTATTTGCCTCATTTCTGTATTCAGAACCACATGCAAATCTGTTTCTACTGTATGATTATTATTTTTTAAACCATTAAATTCAATGCCATGTAGGTCACTATGAAGACATTTGTGGAAAAATCACACGTGCATTTTTGTCAGTCTCATAACAAGGTGTATTAGTCTGTTTTCACACTGCTAATAAAGACTATCCAAGACTGGGTAATTTATAAAGGAGAGAGGTTTAATGGACTCATAGTTCCACATGGCTGGGGAGGCAAAGGAGGATGTCACAATCATGGCGGAAGGCAAAGGAGGAGCAAAGGCACATCTTACATGTCAGCAAGCAAGAGAGTGTGTGCAGAGCAATTGCCCTTTATAAAACCATCAGATCTTGTGACACTTACTATCAAGAGAAAAGCATAGAAAAAACCCACCCCCATGATTCAATTACTTCCCCCAGGATCCCTCCCACAACACATGAGGATTATGGGAGATACAATTCAAGATGAGATTTGGATGGAGACACAGACAAACCATATCACAAGGGTTCACAGGATATTACTATCTAATTTCTGGTGAGTTGAGGACACTATTTTTCAATCTGTGTGAGGGATCTTTACATGAACTCCACAAGTTTAGTTGATGTTTGCCATATACGTGAATTTAAGTGTCTGCAGCCTAGAGTCTTTCAAACAGAAGCATTACTATGTCACTTCAAGTGTGACAGACATTAGGGACATGACAATGCTGTGTCCTGAGACAAGACAGAAAAGCTATCCTTTAAAGTTATAGGATACAGTATAACGCAACTAAGGATTTCTATGAAGATGGAGAAGTGAGCATTTCTGGAAAAACCTGGAGTCACTAGTGAGATTGAGGGATGGCAAGCAAGGGGAGAATATCTGGAATTCCTTAAAAGAAATCTTTGAGTCATCAAGAAAGGACAATTAGCCAACAACAGTGGAGAAATATCTTAGCAGATGGGGCAGCAGAAATACACACATATGCAGAAAGTGATGAGTAGCCCATGAGTAATAGATGATTAACATCAAGTCTCTACCTGCAAGAGTTTAACAAACAAAAATTGGTAAAAAAATTATCAACAAAGTACTGTATGTATGAATATGATATAAGATGTTCATGATTGTCTATCTCTACAACAATTTTTATTTGCTACTAAAGAATGTAGCCTTTGTAAACTTAAAATAAAAATTCATATTTTGTTTCCAAATAGCTGAAAATAATATTTAATAGCAAAAAGTAATTTTTAAGTAGACCATTTAATTATTATCTTTACTCCACTGCTTATTTTACCATTAAAAAGAATAGTAAAAATCAAGACAATCTCCAGAAGTTTGAAAAAGCAGGCTTTTTTCTGGAAAAAAAATTGTAAAGTCCTGTTTCTCAGTGCTGTAAGAGTACCTATTACACTACATCGTTAAAACACAGAACACATACTTTAAAACTTCACTGCCATTTTGGTAGATGGAAATATTACCACTGTGTTGCTTTAATATTATCTCTTTGATGATCATAAATGAAAGATTTTTCATATGGTATTAGTCATATGACTTTCGTCCATGTTTGATATCTCTATTCATATCCTCTACCAATGACTCACTTGGAGTCTTAATGGTTTTTTATTCCATTTGTGAGATGTTGTTTACACCCGTGTTTTGGAAAGGGGTGTAAAGTTTGAATGAACACTTCATGTTTTGAATTTATTAATCATTCCCCCAAATTTATGCCAGTTTATTTGACTTTTAATTTTATTGTTTTGCAAACTACCCAAAGTTTATTTTAACTGCGTAGTAGATAGGGAGAGACAGTAGAGCATGATGGTTAAGAAAGTGTATTCTACATGGGACAGTAAAATCCTCTCCGCCCTTTACCTTTGACCCAGGCCCTCTACTCCTAATGAGTGATAAGAAAACAGCTAGAAAATCAGGGAGAAGGCAAACTATTCCCCAAGCCACTACAAATACCACTTCTGACATCTTATATCAGCTGCACGATTGTATTAGTCTGTTTTCAAGTTGCTGATAAAAACATCCCAGAGACTGGGTAATTTATAAAGAAAAAGAGGTTTAATGGACTCAGTTCCACATGTCTGGGGAGGCCTTAGAATCATGGCAGAAGGTGAAAGGCACATCTTGCATGGTGGCAGGCAAAAAGGGAGTGAGAACCAAGGGAAAGGGGCTTCCCCTTATAAAACCAACAGATCTCCTGAGACTTATTCACTACCATGAGAACAGCATGGGGGAAACAACCACCATGATTCAATTATCTCCCATCAGGTCCCTCCCACAACACGTGGGAATTATGGGAGCTACAATTCAAGATGAGATTTGGGTGGGGGCACAGCCAAACCATAGAAAGGATTTTGCCCGAGAACTAGATGTGAATAGAAATTTTAATTCACAATCATGTTTGAACCATGATTATTACACAGCATTGAACTGCATAATTACTGAACTAAAACTGTGTTTGCAATGCACAGGTCGCCATACCATGGGATACTACTCAGCACTGAAAATTGATGAGCATGCAGTAGTATGGATGATTCTCACATGAAAGAACTGTGGAATCCTAATTAGGGAAGAGGAGTAAGGCTGAAGGGACCAAGAGAAAGCAAAAAGAGAAAGCAGATAACTCAGAAGTTTGCCTTTTCTTCCTGGTCCAGGACACATAGTCCTCCTGTGCAAATAACTTACAATCTTTCTGTGCTCAGCCATCACCAGACCCTTGGCTGATAGAGAATGACGAGTTAGCTTACTACAACTTTGGTGTTGTCAGTACTACGCAAAGCCCTCTTCAGCACACAGCAGAAGCACCATCCTATAAAACCTCACAGCAAACCTTTGTCTCTTGGCAGTTAGACCCTTTCTCGCCAACTTCCCCATTGCTCCCTTGCAACATATTTCCCTATGTTCTCTAATAATCTGCCTTTCTTTAGTTGCAACTATCTTGGTAAATTCTACTTACTCCCAAACCACTGGCCCCAGGTAGTTGCTGATGGCCTGCAGCAGAAGCCGGATTCCAAAAGCTACACACTGTATGAATACAGCTACAGAAGGTATCTTGGCAAAGGCCAAATTATGGAGCTGAGAAACCAAACAGTGATTATCAGGGGCTGGGAATGGAGACAGAGGTGGCCTGCAAAGATATAAGATGAAAATTTTGGGTGGTGATGAAACTGTTCTATATTTTGGTCTTGGTAGTGGTTACATGACTATACACATTTTTTAAGATTAACGGAATTGTATACTACAAAGCATGAATTTCACCACAGGTAAATTATACCTCAATATACAAAAGAAAAAGAAGTTTGGTAGAGTTATACGGGATAAAAATTGATATGACCAGTGAGGAAACGAAAAAATAACAGTCTCTGACATTCAGAAGCTGGCTTGGCCCACAAAGCCATTCTTCTATTAAACACAAAAAATGTCACAGAACAATATCTTCAGACATGGCTACTCTAAGACTCTAAAATAAGACAAAGTAAATATACTGCATAATTTTAAGAATGAGATCACTGTGCCACCCATAATACCAACCATTCCTCTCTACCAACTCATTTAAGTGACTGCTACTACTTCACCAATTATGTTTAGCCTCACTCTATTCTGCCTTCTTATAGATAAGGTTTATAATTGAGATAACCAATCAAAAGCTTTGAGAGTCACAGACAACCACCCCTAGACACTGCCATGGGGCTGGAGCCTAAAAGTGCTCCCCGTGGCCTCCACACCTGCCCGTCTGCATGCTTCCACTAGGGGTTTGAGCAGCAAGGTGACCGAAGGAGTGAGCCACACCCGTCACATGTGCTGTGATGGGGATGAGGAAACCTTCTGTTTCAATAGTAAGCAGCTATGTTGTGGTAAAATACCATTTCACAATTCTACCTGAAACTGAGATGAACAATAATACAAAAGAATATTCAAAAGAAATTAAACAGCCTTAAGGCAAGCTCCATTTAGGTGTGAAATAGAAACACAAAACATTTAGCAACTGGCCACAATGTTCTTTTAACCTCTTACAATTTTTAGGTCTTTTATTATTTAAGTTAACTGTATAGTGGAAGAAAAAGTTATTTTTCCTCTCCCTTCTTGCAGGAGCCCTGCAAATCAGACTAACATAGCACAGATTAGCAAGAGAAAAGCATATAATTTTATTAGCGTGCACATTCCCAAAACAGATGGAAGAAACTTAGTAGTCAGTAACTCAAATGGTAGTTATTGGTGTCTCCAAACCTAACTTAGTAGGGGAAAGGGAAAGGGAGAAACGGTACTTGTGAAAAAGCAGCTGAATTTCTGGAAAGATAAATGGCCCTTAGAATAGACAGTAGATAGGAGAGTGCATGACAATGTCTATGTGGGTATGGTGATGACTTCTCTTCTTCTAAAAAAGAAAATAAGAGTTGTTCTTAGGAAGAGCACCATTAATAAAATACCTAAGATTTCATTAATATGATTAATAAGATAAGGGATTTCATTAACTCAAATGCCTTCAGTTTAAAATAACTCTCGTGCCAAAGTTGTATATTTTTCGATGGCATATCCTGATCTCTTTCAATGGCCTGTCATTCATTACTTTAAATCGGTAAATGTTTTTGAGATATTAGTGTTATTCTGTGACCTGTAGTTCTATTCGCTGTATGAATCACGTCCCTGTGGACAGCTAAGGGAGCTACAGGTCACTTACTCCACCAGTCATGTATTCCTTTCTTTTTCTATGATTTCTTATTGTCATTTAAAAGCATGTATTCAGTAGTAAGGTTTAGAAATGAGTAAAACACAAACACTTTCTATATTATTTAGGCCCATGTCTACATTGTTAAAAATAAGCAACACTAGACAGGTGTGGTGGTGCGTGTCTGTAGTCCCAGCTACTCAGCCGGCCGAGGTGAGAGGATTGCTTGAGCCCAGGAGTTTGGGCTGCACTGAGCCACTATCGCACACCGCACTCCAGCCTGGGTGACAGAGCAAGACCTTATCTCTTAAAAAACAACAACAGGGCCAGGCACGGTGGCTCACACCTGTAATCCCAACACTTTGGAAGGCAGAGGCGAGCAGATCACGAGGTCAGGAGATCAAGACCATCCTGGCCAACATGGTGAAACCCCGTCTCTACTAAAAATACAGGTATTATCTGGTGGCAGGCACCTGTAATCCCAGCTGCTCAGGAGGCTGAGGCAGGAGAATCACTTGACCCCAGGAGGTGGAGGTTGCAGTGAGCCGAGATCGCGCCACTGCACTCCAGCCTGGGCAAGGGAGCTAGACCCTGTCTCTCTCTCTATATATATTATATATACACACACACACACATAAAAATAAAAAAGGTGTTAGAAGTAGCTCAAGGTAGAAAATAAGTAAATAGTATTAGACGCATTTTCTGAGACAAATGTAATTCAGTTCGAATTGTCCACTATTTACATTCAAAGTCAATTAATAATTCTATTCAATAAGCTGGCCATAGCCTTTGCCTTATACTACAAAAATGTCATTAAGAATCAAATATAATCGACCCAAATTGTGTTAGTTCACTGCAAAACTAACACCTTGGATTTTTCATGCATGCTACAATGATAATAGCATCATTGTAGGCTAAAGCACTTCTGAATAAAATTGTTTTTCTTCAAAGTTTCAAAATTTTAAAATGTTAAACTATATAAAGCAATATGACTTATTAATGGGACAATGATTTTACTGCATCTCCTAACACCCCATCTGTGGCCCAACAGTGGACCTCCACAGTAGTACATAAATGTATGTCAACTGGTTGTTACATAAACATATTCTACATAAAAATGTCTTTTGTTTTTCCAAGTATATATATTCTGTAACTCATGATTTGCCTTGTATTTGTTCAATCTTATTACTTATAGCTTTAAAATATATTAACACAATTAAACTGTATGTAGTTAGAAAAGGAGGACATTAGGCAAAATATACGTAATGAGAGAAGTCTTAGCCTTACAGAACAAGACAAACACTTCAGCCAGGCAAATTTACAAACAAGAGCTGCAAATCGGTCAATGTGGCTCAAGAGAAGGAGGTTCCTCAGAGCTCCTGGGACAGGACACAGCTCATCACAGCCACCAGAGGCAGCTGACTGCTGCTCCACTCCTGAGTTCCCCTCTTTTTTTTTTTTTCTGGACACAATGGTTTCTTCTCCTTAATAATGGCTTCCTTCTGTCCCATAATTTCTGTTTGCATGTGACTTTGACTTGCTTTGGTGCCAGCTCTATGTTAGTTTCACACTCACCAATACTTAATAACTTTTTCTGAGTCTTTTTGCTCAAATTTTCCAAAGAAAGTATATAAACAGCCCAGCCCCTGGATTAGTTTACCTTGAGACAAAACTCCATCGCAGGTCCAAACAGCTAAGATTAGGGAGGCCAGGTCAAATAGCACATTCCTCTCCACCTAGACCCACCTCTTTAAAAGTGATTGTAGGCTGTGTACAGTATTTTTAAAATGAGACACAGGCTAAGCTAATACCCCACGGTGTACATCCTACAATAGAAAAATAGCTAGTTAAACATAGACAATTCATTTAAAAATGCTGAAGATCATTATTAAGAAAAAGCAATAATTAATGAAAATTGAGGGTTGAATTTCTACTATATAAATAGCATAGTAGTTTTTCTTGAAGTGTAATGATCTGGATCCAGGTTACCGCTGCACAAATGGAGAGGAACTGAAATATACTAGAAATAGATGTGGCTAGATACAGATATAGACACATATGTGTACGCACATTCTCTCCCAACATATACGTTGATAGAGGTGAGAGAAAAAGTTCACTAATATTTCTATGAATTTATTTTTTGGTTAAAAAATGAATTTGGATACTATATTTTCATCTGATTCCTATTTTACAAGGCCCATAATGTAAGTATTTTTATTTCACTACTGTTGGATATTCCCTGAGAAAGAAAGAGACACGTGACATGTGAGAAATAGCACATTTGCAAATGGATGTTTTTTGAAAATGTCAATGTTCTACTCTCTCTAGAATTAGAACATTGTTAAAAAAAATACATCTTGGCAAAAATGAAGTGATTAGTCACCTGTGTGGTACAAAACAACAATCACAAGAAACTAACCTTACGGAAAAGTGACGGATGGCATACGATTGCTCTACATGCATCCCTTCAATCAATACCAGAATAGCTCTGGAGGCAGGTACAACTGTCACTGTCTAAATTTTATAAAAGAAACTTAAATAGACAAAAGTTGCTTTCCCAAGGATACACTGCTAGTAAATTAAATGGTGGAAGCAAGATTCAAACCCAGTTTTAATTTCAGAGCAAGCCATTGTTGGCCTCTGACTTTAAATTCCAGATAAATGGAAATAAGCACATGATATGGATATTCTAGCAATTCTGCAGAGTAATTCTAATGACACCTGTATCCTCTGTGTTATTATACTGAAATAGTCTATAGATACTCAGTATAAAGATACAGCAATGAAGAGTTGTATGGATTTTTAAAATTTTTATACACGGTTTTTGAAGACAAAAATGTTTTAAAAATCATTGAGAATATTGGGTCATTTTGTTTTCATAGTTATGCTTTCCCCTAAAGAAATCCTTTTGTTAGAAGATAAATTAGGAGGCACATTGTTTAGAAGTAAACATAGAAAGATGGATTTAACAATCTGCCTAATTATCTTATTTCTTCTTTTTTTTGTCTGTGTGTTTGTGCATGTGCATTTTTAATGTGACTAAGGATATCTAGAGAGTGGAACGGTAATGAGAAGTAGAACAAATGGGTAGAATCATTTTGTTTGCATTATAATCCATACATGACTGACGTAGTATGGGAAAATAAACTTCTAATTGTGGTCCTTGGTCCTAGGACCAAACTCATGATCAAAACCACTCAGATAAAAAGTATCCAGTCAGAGTAAGGTGGTTGTTTAAGAGAAAATGGGATTTTGGGGATGCTGGAAGTCAGAGAGCAAAGACAATGTTCAAAAACACGTTGCGTCTGACTTCCCCTTCTCTCCAAGAACGGAAAGTGGGCTGCTGATGCTGTGGTTAGTTTACAAAGCAGGGAAGGCCAGTGTTGGTGAGCACGTACTTAAACTGAGTGTGAGTGTGGCCTCGCTGCATGGGGAGTAGCTGCATCCCACATGCACTAGGGAATGCAAATGCCAAAACCAACACCAAAACAACAGCTCTCTCAAAACTGATTTATTCGCTTCTACTCTGTATGATCATTTTGAGGCAGGAGAATAGGGTCTGGGGGCAGGGAACCTAAGGAATTCACAGAACTAAATCAAGCTCTGTGACCAAGTAAATAACTTCTAACTCTACTTCAGCCATGCCAGGAAACATCTTCATTTGCACAGGGTATACACCAAGGAAATAACTTTGTAATCTCACTTCATTCTCTTTATTTGCATAGGGTGTACACCAAGGAAATCACTTTATAACCTCACTTCACCTCTTCATTTACATACAACATAGGCCAAGTCACCAATGGGAAACCTCTAGAGGGTATTTAAATGCCAGGAAATTCTGAACGTGCCTTTGAGCTGCTTGCTCGGGGCCCCCCACCCTGTGTCGTGTACTTTCATTTTCAGTACATCTCTGTTTTTGTTGCTTCATTCTTTCCTTGATTTGCTTATGCATTTTGTCCAACTCTTTGTTCAAAACTTCAAAACCTGGACACCCTCTACCAATAACAGTTTCATTTAAGGAAAGTTTCTATACTCTTGGCTAAGTAAGTCAGAAACTTACTTTAATCTCACAATGAGTACAGGTGGTATCTTCCTACCCATTCCTAACCTACTTATGAACCCCGCTTTGGAAGGTGACAAAAAGCCTCACCAAGCCTCAGAAAGAAGAGGCCTGCTTAGCAGCATTACAATCAATAGTATTTATAAAAAAACTATCATGAGGTCAAGCGCAATGGCTCACACCTGTAATCCCAGCACTTTGGGAGGCCGAGGCGGGCGGATCACGAGGTCAAGAGATGGAGACCATTCTGGTCAACATGGTGAAACCCCATCTCTACTAAAAATACACAAATTAGCTGGGCGTGGTGGTGCTTGCCTGTAGTCCCAGCTACTCAGGAGGCTGAGGCAGGAGAATCACTTGAACCCAGGAGGCAGAGGTTGCAGTGAGCTGAGATCGTGCCACTGCACTCCAGCCTGGGTGACAGAGCGAGACTCTGTCTCAAAAAAAAAAAAAAAAAAAAAAAATGCTACCATGAAAACAGTAGTGACAGAGAGGAGAGGCAATGCCATTACCTGAGACCAGGGGAAAAATTATTTGTGGTTCTAGACAGACGGTGACAGAAGTTGTTTGCTCAGACAAAGCCCATCAGAGTCAAATGCTTTCAGATTAATACCCTGCTTAAGTTATTACAGCATGGATGGCATGCGATGTTTAGGCTCACCTATTTAATCATAAAAAGTGTCTATGCATACCAACTAATTAAAACTATGTAAGTTAAAAGAAATATTTTTATATTAAATCTATTAATCCACTGGTAATTCTATTTGTATTTAATGGTCAAAATCATAATATTCTAATTTGTTATTTTATGCATAAAAACTTGGGGATAGAGTCTAAATAGTGGCTGAATGGATGATGAATATATTACTAAACAAAACAAATGAATCAGTATGTTCTCAGGGGCCTCCTAGTCCCTAAATTCACAAAACTCACAAAAGAGAAAGACAAAAAACAAAATTAACTTAGAGAATGCTGAGCATTTAAAGACCCAAATTCCTATAGGTCGCATCTAATAAAGTTGTACTAGCATTCCAAAAGTATGGAAGCTGAGTAGAGGAAAATGTTAATGCCACAGTAATGCAGTCAGCCATAACCATGATGTGGAAAACTGTAAAACAAATGGCTCAAATTAATAGGTTGTTGAAAAAGGATACATTAAGAAAAAAGTAATTAGCCTGTGTTGAAGTGAATAGTTAATATATTTTGTAACAATTATTTTAAAAATGGAATACTCAAATTCTTACACGCTTCTTCTAGAGGCTGAACTATACAATACATAAATTAAAAAATAAAATAAGCAGATTTCTCTGCTTCATATATTTTTACCTCTTCTGTGTGTACTTTTAAATTTTCTGAACCTAAGCATGCTTTTAAAGTCAATTAAACATTTTATATAAACTGATAAGTAAACATATCCAAGAGTGGAAGTTGGAAGACAATGAAAATGTTTGCCTTGGATATGAGGAGGCCATCAGGGAGAAATGTACTATGGAAATATTAAAACTCAGGAATAAATTGTGTTCCTCACATCAGAAATACTAAGTCACAAGGTCTGAAGCAAATCCTGCAACTTTAAAGAATTGATTTTCCAAATTACCCACCAATACCTTATAATACCAGAATGTTGAGTAAGAAACATTCATATCAACCCCTATCTGAATTCTGAGAAAATGACTGTCATGTAATTGACAGTGGTGAGGACTGAAAGCACAGGAACATTCCTGAGCTTCACCAGCACCAAGCCTAGACACGAGAAAAAAGTGATGCCAGCCTGGCACCATCAAAATAATCTCTACATATGAGGACAAGTTAGTGTCTTATAAATGCAGAGGGAAAGTGTTTAATTGTAAGAGATTTGCTGAACTAAAAAGGAGAATGTCTTCATAAACAACTGCTCTGTAGCTGCAAAATAAAATAAAACATGGACCCTTCAAAAAATATGTACGCTCCCCTCAAGGTGAGCTGAGGAGAGGATACAAAGATCTTCCAGCAGCCAAGTGAGTAACCTGGCCCCAGAGCAAAGACCACCAAATATTGGAAGCTCGTGTTTCCCATTTTTTTTTTTTTTTTGTCTTTTTCCAATCAACCAAAACACAGGCAATTGGTTTATAAGCTTCACATCCTTAACCAGAGCTGGCAAAAAGTACGAGTCAACAAACAAAAATAATCGAAAGGAAAAGCTCATTTTTGGGAACAGAAGAGAACATCACCAAATCTGAAATGCTACTCGTAGAATAAAGTCAAATGAATATTCATTCATGAAGTGAAGACAGAATGATGTAATTCGAATAATGAGAAAATAAGAATAACCTGTTGGCATCATCCAAGTAAAAATTCGATGGAAGAACCAGAAGGTAAATTCCAGGAATTGTCTCAGAAATTAGAAACAAAAAGATGTAAGTGGATAATTTTTAAAAAAATCCCAATCTTGAGTTAAAAAGAGATTTGGGCAGGAAAAAAATGCCCTTGTGAATCATGCGCATTGGGTGTTAATTGAAGCCAGGACCATAGATGAGATTGACTAGAAGGAGAGGGAATTAATTTGAGACAAAAGGGCCCAAACTCAAGCTTTCCAGAACTCCAAACGTTGGTGGCCTAAAGGAAGAAAATTACCCCACAAAGCAGGCACAGAAGGACGAGCTGGAAAAGTCAGGGTTAAAGTGAGGCTGACGAGTCTCCCAGGTCACCAAAGGAGAACGGCCAACAGCAGAAAATGATGAAGAGGGGTTACGCAGGAGCAAACTGAACACAAATACTGCAGGCTGGAGGTAATTACTGAATTTAGCAAAAGCTGGTTTGGGTGTAGTGTTGGATTAAAAGATTTTAGTGGGTACAGACTGAGTAAATCGAAATAATGAGAAGAGGCAACACCAGGAAGAGAGAGGCAGAATACTTCAACCTGATAACAAACAAACAAACACCTTTTATTTAAAACCTCTGCCTAGAATGTTCTTAAAGTGAAATACGAAGTATGCCCAGTATATCTAAAGAACATGTAACATATATCACTGTTTTGTTGGGGAATATATATTATTTCAGTATAAAGATAAAACTATTTTATTTTCCCAGTAAATACTAGAAACAGTGTTCTGTCTTCCGAGCACTTTCCCGGCTGTGTGATTTCCTGAGTCCACAGTGACCTACCATGGGGCTTCCAGCTCTGCACCAGCCCAATGTCTCAAGCTCCAGGACCCGCCGTGGGCTCCACTGGCCGGCTGGGCACGCGGGGGCGAGTCTTCTCTCTCCTCCCCTGCACATTTGGGTCACGCACTGCGCACTCCACCCTGTAACGGGGAGCAACGTTCCCCTGAGAAAGCATCACCACCCTCTAATCAGGGGAGATGGGGGACAGTGTAGGCACCCCACGTCCTTCCGGTGGTTCTTCTTTTTTTTTTTTTTTTTTTGAGATGGAGTCTCGCTCTGTCGCCCAGGCTGGAGTGCAGTGGCGCGATCTCGGCTCACTGCAAGCTCCGCCTCCCGGGTTCACGCCATTCTCCTGCCTCAGCCTCTCCGAGTAGCTGGGACTACAGGCGACCGCCACCACGCCCGACTAATTTTTTGTAATTTTTTGTATTTTTAGTAGAGACGGGGTTTCACCGTGTTAGCCAGGATGGTCTCAATCTCCTGACCTCGTGATCCGCCCGCCTCGGCCTCCGGAAGTGCTGGGGTTACAGGCGTGAGCCACCGCGCCCGGCCCGGTGGTTCTTTTTCACTCCACTCATGGTGAGCTGAGGAGACGGAGCAGCCTCTCTCCATGACTTACTTTCCCGCAGCCGAAGCATTTTCTTACCTGTATTTGTATTGAGGAGTCAGGACGGTGCGGAGCGAGCGATTCCCCCGTCGCTTGCGGACACACCTCAGCGGCTCCACCTCAGCGGCTCCACCAGGGGGGAGACTGGCCTCGTTACCCGGATGGAGGCTGCGCTCAGTTCCAGCTGGGGCCTGAGTGGGGCGCTGTCACGAGGCACCCGATCCCTCTTGCCCCACGTGTATTCCCCATCGTCATTTAACACTGTTGCTTGAGTTGTGTCCAGTGGAATCAACCGCAAACAGAGAAAATTAGCAGATGTGTGTTTAAAGAAAAAAGATGACCCTTTTTGTAAATGAGAGCCCAGTTTTGAAAATACACACACTCAATATTTAAAACTTCTAAAACGAATAACAGAGTTCAGTAAATTGGGTATGCAAAGAACATAGAGAAACAAAACCCACGACTGGTCAAGGTGTACTAAGTTGGATATCATCAAATGTAGCTGTTAACAGTGTAAATTAATTTTAACATTTTGAAAATTGTACAGAGCAAGCATATCAAGAGCCTTAAAATGTTCACATCCCTTGATCCACTGATTTTATGTCAAGGAATTCATTCTAAAAAATAATTCTAAAAACTAGGTAAGGATTTACATTTTAAAATTATTCTTAAAGATATATTTAACATTGATAAAAAATGAAAATGACAGTATCAGAATTGTTAAAGAAAATGGCATTTTCTAACAATGCACTATTACATAGTCACCAGATACTGTGTTTATAGGTTCCTCTCACAATATAGAAAAATGCTTCTGTCTATGTTAGATGAAAAAGCAGGAACTTATTTGTATGTAAGCCTGATCACATGTAACATGTAAAATGAGGTCCTGTCTGTCTCAAGATAGCTGAGGTCAGATACATTTGAAATATACAGCATATCCCGAAGTTCTAGCCCTAGTGTTATAAAGAACATGCCCAGAGATGATAAAACTAGGCCACAAGGTAAAAGTGACAGAAACCCTGAAATTTGGAGTTATCATCTTACATTGGACATATTTTATATAGGAGTTACCAGAGAGAATAAGTAAACTCTCTGAGATTTCATCTGAGGGAGAAGAGTTAAGTATTCAAGACAGCAAATTTAACAGGAAATGTCGAAATGTAAAAGATTCATTTTATAACTGCATTCTGTCAGGTTTTAGTTGTTAAATCTACCACTTGTGTATAAAATAGCAAATGGAATGAAATATAGAAAAATATTAATAGAGGTTGTTATTAATAGATTTTTGAGTAACTTTCCTTCCTTACACTTTTTTGTATATTGAGTTTTTATGAAAAACAATATTAATTCTATAATTGAAAAAATGTTACTGAAAAATAAAGTAAGCCAAAGAGGGGTTGGGTGTGGTGGGTCACACCTGTAATCCCAGCGCTTTGGGAGGCTGAGGTGGATGGATCATTTGAGACTAGGAGTCGGAGAGCAGCCAACATGGCAAACATCCTCTCTACTAACAATACGAAAATATGTGGTGGTGCCCACATATAGTCCCAGCTACTTGGGAGGCTGAATCGCTTCAGCTGGGAGAGAAGGTGGAGGTTGCAGTGAGCTGAGATGGCACCACTGCACTCCAGCCTGGGCAACAGAGTAAGACTCAAAAAAAATAAATAAATAAAATAACCCAAAAAGGTAGAAAAGTAATTCCAACTTCATAATTCCCAGATTAACCTCCACTCCCAATGTTGGAACCAAGATTCCCTAATCAAATACCAGTCCTGGGACTCAGTTATAAGCTTTGTTTAGCCTCTGAATCATTCAACAATCCAGTCTTCTCATGTACCTCACTGATTTTGGCTAGGGAGATATTGCCATGTTTTTTTATCAAATGAATGGAATAAATTATGTAAACACAAAATGCAAGAACAATATGGTGCATGCGTTAGGTATTCAATAAATGATGCCTGAAACCAGAGACAAAACTCATTATTTTTTAGGACCTGTTGCTTATCCATAGAATAAAGATGAAATAGTGTTTCTAAAATAAGTAAGGTATGCTAAGTAACTACCCATCATCTCACTAATTAGAGCTGAATGAGTCATGAATGTTGAATATTTATTCCATAAACACAGAAACTTGTGACAGACCCGCGATTCTTCAGAGTTCACCATTAGAAAAAGGCTCATTCAATTGAAATCTGTAATTGGAAGAGGAGATGGATTCCGGCTTTATTGTTTCTCCTTGTCTACACATATTTCTGCTTCAGCCTGACTCTGTCAATTACGTTCTCCTATTATTCACTGCATACAGGCCCTCAATTGCTGTAAACGTTGGCCTCAGGCTTGCTTATTGCACTATAAATTTGGCAGGAGAGCTAATGGGAAAGGTGCAGTCATTTGCTGTTTGAATTCAATTTTCATGCACGAGGCTTTTTTCCCCAACTCCGAGAGTGCTCTGCTTGTGTCAGCAGAGCAAGTAATTAAAAGGGTCAGTGGTTAAATATTGCTACAAGTAGTTCAAAACTAAATCGTCATCTTCAAAGACAGAAAGACAAACACAGATGAATGATAAATGCATGATCCGTGGACTGATCTAGAAAAAAAAAATTGCTGACACCCTTCTTCACTCCAGGAAGACAAGCGACTCCATTTAAGGGTGGTGGAAGCTCATAAAAGAGTAAGTGGTAATAGTGAGGTCCATTAGGGCATTCAAAGGCCGGTGCTCTATCAGAGGAAAAATCAATGTGAGCATTGCATTTGCAAACCAAAGTCAGGGTTATCGTTTCATTTGTCAAGGTTTTAGGCCACAGAGTAGAAACATTTAAATGAGTGATTTAAATCAAGCTAATCTTTTTAAGATTGTCCATCTATTCAAAACATTAAGCTTAATTGATGCTTCAAGACAGAGTACTCTTCCCTTTCCATCTTAGCTATCTTAGCTCTCACCACTGCCTTCCTGCTGATTTCTTTTATTAGACTCCTCAAGTCCCATAATTGAATCTAATGTGTATTTCTACTGTCATCACTAGGCTTATTAATTTGTGATTGCTCTAAACCACCACCAAAATTCCAAAAGGAGGAGGGAAAATACATGGCAAAATATAGGCCAGGCTTTGTGGCTCCCATCTGTAATCTGGGCACTTTGGGAGGCCAAGGTGAGAGGATCACTTGAGGTGAGGAGTTTGAGATAAAACTGGACAACGTAGTGAGACCCCATCTCTACAAAATATACATAACATATATACTATATTAATATGTGGTATATTATATTTTATATTTTATTATATATAACATTTGTGTATTTTATATATATTATTATATATTTATGTATATTATATATAAAACCTTATCAATATTTGAAGAGAAGTTTATACCAAAATATTTGTTCTCCTCTTTAGAAAAATAATCCCAGGCACTTGTTATAATCTGGTTCCAAACATCATTGCACTGTTTTAAGTTTTTTTAAAAAACGACTGTGATTTAAAAAGCTAGTAAATAGAAAATGGTTATTTGTATCTATAGCTGCTGGACTTTCTTCTTGGTTGTCCCCCAGTGATGTACGGCACAGGGGGCAGAGGCTGAGTCTTCATCAGGCGGAAAGGACGGTAACAACTGCACTCACTCCAGCTTTCTCCAGCACCTGGGGGATTTAACATTCCCTGAAGACACTTTTCTTTTGTAATTCAATTACCTTTCCCAGGTGGAACCTACCCGGCTCTAAGTGCTTTCTAATGAATCCTTACGGTGAGTTTCTTGTCCCTCCTATTTTACAGGTGAGAACACTGATTTTGGAAGCTTGGAATTAGTTTTTTTCACAGCTAGCAGGTAACACAATTGGAGTCAACATCAGCCTCCCATCCATAGGGTGATCGTGGCAGTACCCATCTCCCCAGCTGTGAGATTAAACAAGTGAACACATGCCAAGCACTCAGAATGATGCCTGGCAGATTTAGCACTTTATAAATGATTATTATAACACGTAGGTGGTTCTGCTAAGTTCCAAGAGAGAAAATTTAACAATGTATTAGAATGTCTTAAAACAGTATTTCTTAGAGCCCTGATAATGGACCACTCACAGCAGAATAATCTCAGTGCTTATTAAAAAGAAAAATTTCTGGACCCTATCCTAAACATCTTAATTAAAAACTCAATAAATGGAGCCTGGAAATCTCCATTTTCAATAACCACCTTACTGGATTTTTGAGCACACCAAGTTTTGAGAGATGTTTTACAACCTACTCATAATTGCATAACTTATAATAGGACTGTCCAATGTAAGGTGTAAATAATTCAAATGGTAAGGATCGTAGAAATGAAGAAAATGAAAAGTTAAGTTTGTTCGTAGTCCATTAGTTGGATTTTTTATGACATCGTTAAGTCAGACACTGAGGTGATGAGAAATATGGCCAAGATTCCTACTTCTTATTTTATTATGGTTAGCAGTTTCGTATTTAAATACATGCTGCAACAGCGGGGCATGGAGAAAACATTACTGTAGCCACAGCTTTCCCCATTCACCCAGTAGGCAAGAACTCCCAGACTCCCGATCACCGTTTCTCCTAACCTGTCACTGGGAAAACTTGGCTAATAGGAAAGGACCAGGATATAGTGTAGCAACTGGCTTGTAAAAAGCAGTAAGGGTGCAAGCAACAAGACAGAATTAAGGGGAGGAACAAGCATATGCTCAGTAGCCATCAGCATCTTACCTAATCTTAGGTGCAAGGGTACACAAGTAGTAGGTCATACATGTCTCCTGCCTCAGCCACTCCCTTCTCTTCACGGTTTCGTCTGTTTCTCTACCTTACTTGCACCACGGCCAATTCAAAATATTATTTAACAAAAAAGACTGCATAATCAAAATACCTAATTGTTTTATTTAAATAAGAAAATATGCATTAATAAATTTGTTAGTTTTTACCTGTTATCCTGTTATTTTATATATCTATTCATCCGTCACTTGTCAGCTAAAATAGTCTCCTTTAATCAAGTTTTAATATTCAAAACACATGTGCTGCTCTTTAAAAAGTGGGACAGGCACATCATTCACTGTGGGTTCAAAGTCATAGATTAATTGTCACCTAATCATGCAAAATCTCCTACAAGTTGTCAAATTGAAGTTTTCTGGTGTAAATGCAAAAATGTCAAAGACATAGCCAATAAAAACACTTTGTTTCAATGTGGTCTTGTGCTTTAGATTAAACATTTATTTTTGAAATAGTAACTCCTGCTTCATGTGCATAAAGTCCGTGAAAGAAAACAAATGACATAATTCTCATATTCAATTGCGTCGGTGTTGAGAAGACATTTAGTTTGCATACAAATGTGTTTCAGATATTGGCAGAATGCGATGTCAGAGTTCTCCATGCTTTGTGTCACAGAGATTCCTGGCATGCCTCACCCCTCGCTGTATTCATTAATGCCATCAGCGGGGGCTGTCTCTACACATGGACATGGGACATGAAGTTTGAAACCATGACAAATACCAAATGACTTTCAGCTATTGGGCCAAACCCAATAACTCAAGGTGTCACTACTTCATTTAACAGCCTAATCTCAAGACACTCGACAAGTACCACAGATGTTTGAACAAAATGCAAAAGGAACATACAATTATTACGATTTTGCACATGAGAAAACTAAGTCCCTAAATACTTGATACTTCCTCGAGTAAGGAAGAATATCCCGGACCCAGATCCATCAATGGATAAGATCCATCAACATCATATTCTTACTTCCACGATTTGAGGAGGTTGAAAATTCCATTAGCTTCTATTAGGGCACAATAATGAGTGCCAGTTATGAAGCTGAGTCAGTGGCACTTCCCATTTTGGACGTTAGCTGTGAATTCCTCTGAACTGTGCAGGTTGTTCCTGATCTAACTCACCCACTGCATGGGGCTAAGCACAGGGCACCTGCTGGAACTCTGGTCATTCCCGAGCCCACATGTCTGTCATCCCTCCTTGGCTCTCTTCCCACAGATGACATCTCAGTAAAGAAAGAATTTAGTGAGCAAATAATAATTGAAGTTTGAAATTCCTTAGAGAAAAATCTATTAACCAAAGAAATTATTAAAATTAATGAGAGGAGCAGGACCCTTCTTGGAAATATGGATGGAAATAAAGTATGGAAATAAAATAAGTATGGAAATAAAATCTTGAGTTCCTTCGAAGGAAAGTCCAGGCACCTATAGGTAGCCCTGAGAAGTAAATGAGCAACTTGATAGGCAAGATTATTTATTTAACAATAAAATTATTTGTTTTATTATTTAACAATTTATTTAACAATATTTAACAATAAAATTGGCTTAAAGCAATAGCCAGGAAGGTAAAGTCAAGGGATATCTGGTTTACTATAGGAGCTAAAGAGAACATCTGAACATATATTTGAGTTATTTTTAAGAAACCCAAATCCCCACCAAATGGATCTGCTGGCACAGACATGGCAGATAAGGGGGAGCTGAGGAGTACACTCTGACCACTGTTCTTTGTTCTAAATTTCTTCCTGAGTGGCCTGCAGGAAGCCACACCCAGGAGCCAGAGCTAACATTCTTTTCCACGGATCCCGAATATTTAGACAAAGCTTTGCCTTCTTAACCAACTGCAAATCAGAAAAGATTTGAATCTCCCGTGACCTGTGGGCCTTCACTTTGAGATGTCTGGCCTGTTTAGGTCACATCAGTGCATATCCTTCATGTACTGAGTGATGACGTTGCTTGTAACCTCTGCCTCCCTGCCTTTAAAACCCTTAGCTGCAAGCAACTGGGGAGTTGGAGTCTTAGGAATGAGCGGCGCAAGTCTCCTTGCCTGGCGCCCTGTAGTAAACGCCTCACTTTCTCTCTCTGCAATCTCAATGTTAGTGTTTGGTTTCACTGCGTCTAGTCGGCAGACGCACGATCCGTTCAGTAACATTAACAGTAGATATTTTTACGTACTTTATTTTTGGAAATGAGTCTCAAAGTTGGTCACCAATCAAAGTCCTCAACATCAAGACTAAATGTCAGGGTTGATTGTGTATGTATGCTTACCTTAATATGCAATCTTTTAGACACGTAAACTTCCAAAATGCAAAGAAAATCATAATGACAACAACAATCATAACATCATGAGCTAACATTTTGATTAATCACTGTGCTCCACACGTTTCCTGTGTATAACATAATTCACAAATTACATTTGTAAATTAATCCTATGAATAGTCTTATGAGGGAGATACTATTTATTCCTTTTTTACAAATGAGGAACGAAGGCGCGGAGAGATTAAATAATGGAAATTATCTCTTCAATCTCCGTAATTCTTTTAAATTAACTTTTTTCTCTGTCCACATAGAGCATCTTTTCTCAATGTTTTACAGGACTGATATTTAGGTTCTCAAAAGATGGTTGCATCTGGAATTCTTGAACACACGTGAAATATTTTAATATCAACCTGGGCTACATTCTCATGTATATTATCAGGGTTTCTTCCCCTAATTCTAAGACACCTGGAAGCCATCCCTATTATGGCAGATGTCAGTATCACATAAATACATTTGATGTCTACTTTCCTGACCAGGTTGCGACTTTCAAAACATGGGGATTAATTTATACATCTTTTTATTCCCAATGACTACCAAGGTAGTTTGTATACAGTGGGTGCTTAAGAGATATTAAGTAAATACAAAAAATCAGTGACACTGAGAAGGATATTAGTCTCTCTGATTCAATTTCTTGATCTACAAAGAAGGAAAAAGGATAATATGACATCAGAAAATACACAAAATAGCAGTGAAGAATAAACAGATTACAAATACAAAATATGCTCAGGGAACTCAATATATATATATAAATATATAATATATATAATTCTACATTTGCATATAGATGAATGTAGAATTCTACATAAATTTGATATCTACAAATACTGCAATAAGTACTTATTTATTTACCTAAAATTGCCACTCAGTACAAGTCCTATTAATTCCAGATGTGGCTGAACCATACCAAACCCAATAGGTACCTTTGTTTTAACACATAAAATCAAATATGACTTCTTCCATGCTATTCAGGAGTAAGTCGACTTTATCAACAACACAGACACGTGATGAATTGATTTGCCCTACACATTGGATTCGACTGCAAAACCAGTATGAGGGTTGCAATTATCTCAAGCTGAACAAGCCCACCAAATTTAGGCCATTCCAACAGTCCAATTCATTAATGGGTGCTGTGCTACAACTTCCTGGCTAGTGATTTAATAACTATACAATGCACACAGAAGCAGCCAATCTTCCTATTGAAATTAGTTCTTAAAATAGCAATGACAACAACGAAACGCTCCAACCTAAACAGGTGAAATTTAGTTGCTCCAAACAGACACAACTCAGGTCTTCAAACCATTTTCCAGTCACTGCTCTGTTTCTCTTGCCTTCTACTCACTTTAAATTGGCACAAGTGAGTTTCTTTTCTCCCAGAGCTTCTTTGTTCCATAAAGGTATGCCTCTTCCTCCTTATAAATAACCGCTAACCATCTGAACTGTCATGAGCTGTTTGACTCTTAGTCTCTGGACTCATAAACCACCTGAAAGTGTCTGCTCTACTGCAAACCCTGAGACACACGTTGGCCCTGATTATAACGTAGACACGTCAATGCCGTGTTAGACCTGTACACACTCTACACACGTTGGCGGCCCTGATTATAACTTAGACATGTCAATGCTGTCTTAGAGCTGTACACACTCTGCTCTGCCTTTGGTATCACAGTTTCCAAGTCACTTGGATTCTTGATGTTGAAGCTGTGGTGCCTTTATTTTCCATCCTTAGCACCAGTCTCTTCAAATCAAAGGATCCCGATATCCAAAAGAACCTGATCCTCTCCCGACACTCTGCTGAACTTCTGAAACTTATGTCTACCCCTCCACTCCTCTCTTGCAATTGGAGTCTTGCTGCTGCTTCTGTTTAACAGATTCTGGAAATTAACCTCAATATGAACATGAATTAAATGTCCACTAATTTACCTGTCTGTCCTTCCATGAAAAGGTTACTTTCTTTCAGCCGTACCTGAGGATACGTGTTTACATGTTGCCAATACTAGAACATTTGTTGCTTGACCTGATTTTTAAATTCAAATATTTAAGGTTCTTGTAAAATTAAATGAGATAACTTGTAAATTAATGCAAGCTTGGGAGATAGCTGCTATTCATTATATTGGTTTTCCTTCTTTCATTTTTTTTTTCTGGATTCTAGGTGTCTTCTTAGAATACTGAGATCAGATATTCTGTCTGCTTGAAATAATCAGAATGGTGAAGTCCCTATCAATACACGTTTTAAAAACACATAAATTGAATAGCAACTTTTGTGGTAGGACTGTAGGAATATAAACAGATTTATGACATGTGTTTTTCTCCTTGCATGGTGAGAAGTCATGAAGGGAGAAACGGAACCACAATACAAAGTCCTATCTTCTTAGGGCTCTGTGGGGTCCTCTGAGATCCTCCAACATGCTAGCTACACTTCACTTGCTGCCTATATAGCTTTTCTCCCAGAGAGTCATATGAATAATTTTGTCATCTCCTTCCCAACCTTGCTCAGATGTCACATCATTAGACATTTTCTGGCCAAGTCTTGGCATCCCACATCCTGAAGCCCTATGCCCTAGTCTCCTACCCTAGCAGTTCCCATCGCTCCCTTCCCCTGCACTTTTCTCCACTGCACTTATTACCTTCCAATATACTATATTCCTCTATTGCACTAACTTATTGTTTGTTTCTCCCTACCACAGTGGAAGTGTCTTGAAGGCAGAATATTTATTTATTGCCATATATCCAGGGTCTAAAACAGCACTGGCACTAAGAGATACTCAGCAAAGATTTACTGAATGAATGAAAGAATGAAGTGCCAGAAACTAGAAGCAGTAAGAGATCATGAAGAAGACCTCATTTTCAGTTGAGGAGATCAGAAAGTCCTCAGCTATAAATTGCATTTGAGTTGATCATTTTTAAACATGAGTAATTATAATAGTAGAAATTTTCTGAGGGAGTCTCAGACACCTATTTAAATGCAGATGACATTATCACACACCCTCTTGCCATCAGAACAGACTCCCTCACTATGTAGGTCTGGAGAATGGTGAGTAAGGCCCAAGCCTGTGGTTTGCATAGGGAGAAAGTTATCAAAAACTCGAAGCTTCTTGTGGAAGACCTAAAACACCTTCAATAGGCATATAGAATGGACCTTAAAGGAGGAGTCACATCCTTGAGATTGTGAAAAAAATATTGTGCAAAAATTTAGATCTTGTAAAAAGACTAAGCACACCATAAAAAATGTTAAAAGGTCACTAAAAATTTAGAGCTCAGTTGGAGACTCAGTTGTAGATGCTGTTAAAGCAAAAGCTAAGTATGGCCTAAGAAAGACTCCGTGTTTCTATATTTGAGTCCTTGTGGATGAACTGTAACCTAGCTTAATAGTCAGACAAGATGGAAAGCTAACTTAGGAGTATGTGCCTGTAACTTTAGCTGAGTCTTGGACAATCCCAGAGGCCATATTTCAACCACTCATAGACAGCTAAGTGTTCAAATAAGGCAAACTCCAACCTGTAACCAATCCAGCTGTTTCTGCACCTCACTGCCAATTTCTGTACCTCATTTCCTTTTTTTTGTCTATAAATCTTCTTTCACCACATGGCTATGCTTGAGTCTCTCTGAATCTTTCATGATTCTGGGGGCTGCCCAATTCATGAATTATTCATTGCTCACAATTAAACTCCTTTAAATTTAATTCTGCTGAAGTTTTTCTTTTTTCAGATGGTGTCAGAAGCGGGATCCAAAGCAGAGCTTCTAGCCACCCTCAGAGTGCTGAGTGAACACGCAAGGTCCCTGCAGAGCCCACTTGTGTCCATTGATCTCCCAGAGTAGCTGGGGATCGTGGGTAAGCTCCCTCATCCCTGTAGAACCCACTTGTGTCCATTGATCTCCACTGATTGGAGTAGCTGGGGATCAGGGGTAAGCTCCCACTCAGATTTCAGAGCTCCACTGATTGGTGTTTTGAGCTCTCTGAGTTTCTTTGAGCAAATTTCTGATCCAAACTAAGTTTAGAAGTCATGACAGAAACTGGACTGGGTCCAGGATGGGACTTAATCTGTTAATTAACTGGCTTGGATCCACTTAGAGGCCTCTTACATCTGACTGGGTCAGAAAAGAACTAGTAGTAGGCAGTAATATTGCAGGGGTTATAAAATTTGGCTTTTGCAAATTCACAGGGATTTTTGCATTTTAACCCTTTGTTTCATTTTTCTTGTGCACCTAGGTAGGAAAAAACCATTGCCTGAGTTAATCAAGAGAACCTGAGAGTAAAGGCCATATTTTAGGTAAAAATGGGATTCTTAATTTCTGGAAAACTGAGTTCCTTCCAGCTTATACATTAGGCCTGGGAGGCAGCAAAATCTTATAGAAATGGCAAAGTCTTGCTAAAAATAACTTACAGTGGAATGCTCCAAATGAACAACAACACACTGAAGGGCATTACAAAATATATGTATATATTTTCTTCTGTGTTGTGGCTTGGCCTCCAAGGTTATGGTACAGTGAGCTGGGTCACTAGGGCCACTCAGGGAAGGGGAAACCAGAAGGGCATGCTGGCAAAAGGGTAGGAATTTCTTGCCAGTCAGACCTCTGGCCCCTTTCTCCCTCTCTCTCTGTGCAAACCAGTTCAATGAATGGTAAAAATCACTGTTTGTCTCCTCTGTAAAGTTTTGATTAATGCAAAAAAGAATTCTGAGGCTAGTCTTAAGCTGTAGTGAATCTGGTATATTTTGTGCTATAAATTCATTTTTCTGTGTCAAGGGGTAGCTTGAGATAAAACATGGGCTTAGGACCCCATATACTCCTGCTCAAGACAGCCCAGGAAGCTGTTCAGTAATAAACTTTGCTACAGGTCCCTGACATATACAAATAACTGGATGAGGTCTCCATCTTCTTTTATGACCTTGAGAGCTTGGCCTTGTAACCACGTGGCGGTACTTTCTCTTGGTCTCTGCCTTCCAGGGAAAGGGAATTTTAGAGTTCATGTCATAGCCAGCTCTAAAAGTTATCCTGAATAGTTAAAAGCCTTTGTAAGCTCAAAATTAACTACTCTAGACTCCTTCTGGCAAGGGCAATGGAGACTCTGCCCCCTGCTGTGGCCCAGATTTTGGGTCTGTTTAGTTCCAACATATATATATATATATATATATATAATATATATATATATATGTTTAATATATGTATATACGTATATAATTATATATATACGTATATATGTATATAATTATATATAGTATATATGTATATAATTATATATATACATATATACACATATGTGTTTAATATATGTATAGAATATATACACCAGCCTATGTGTGTATATACGTACATATGTATATACACCAGCCTATGTGTGTATATACGTATATATGTACATACACCAGCCTATGTGTGTATATGTTATTATGTAGTGATTTTTCCCAGGGTGTTTCTTAATAAACAATGTGAAATCACATTCAACCTTTTTTTTACAACCTTTTGCTTCATGACAAGCATTGATGTGGCTTCTCTTCCTGTTGTTTCTCCTATTGATGGTAGAGAGGGAAACACATTAGCTACAAATTGTGGTTAATAATAAACAGGACATTTTCAGAAAAAAATCAATACATTTCAGTTCTAATGAAAAATTACATCTATGTATAGTCAAAAGTAAGGACATATGATCTAATAAATCAAAACCAGGATCCGGGAAAAGAGAAGGGAGCCTCAGTAAGGATCCTGAAAGTGTGAGTTATCCTTGCCAGAGTTAACTAGGTCAGACCTTGTTCCATAACCCATCGGTAGGTACATCGGAATTGTTTCCAAAACCCAAGGGAGAACCTTCGAAAATGATATGGCCTTGGTGAAAAATCTCCACATGATGGCTCAGATGATCCACATATGTGACTCTTCTCCAGGGAGAGAGCCTTCATTTTAGCATCTGTAATGGATTTTCAAGGACAAATTTTATACAGTGAAACTGAGTTTCTGAGAATCTGGGAATTCCCTTCAGTGATTAAAGGACACGTCACTTTACCAGATTATAAAATATTTGCATTTGGATATCAATGGTAGAAGAAATGAACTGTGAGCTTTTTTGGTTAAAAAAAAGTATAGTAATATTTTTGGAAAAGTCCACTGTCAGCCTCTTGGGAGAAACTGTTACATTAATGAAACAAATGGGGGAGCAAAAGCTGTCATGCAAAGCTCAAAGAAACTTCCAGATCCCAGGTATTTCTGAATCAATTCCATTGAGGTTTGTATGATTCTGAATAGAATGACAACTGCAGGCAATTAATATGAACTAAAGCCCTGCAGGAAAGTTCAGACTGCCTTGAGCATTGTCTGTTTCCCACTTTCAATCACGCACTGATGATAATAACAATGAGTGTGATCCAAAGTACATGATGTCTGCTATCAGCTAATAACAGAAAAGAGATAGAAAGTGAGACATAATAAAAACAAGCGCTTACGTACTCAGATAAGATCCTAGGAGTTCCTCTATTATAAACCATACACAAGGAAGCCCTGGTTTTGGCATTTGGGAGAAAGTAATGATAAAATATTCAAAACATTATTAGTACTGTTGACAGAAGCATTTGGCTCATATTTACTTGAATCTTATTTACTTTCAAACCAGGTCTTAAGAGTGACTTTGTCTAAAGTGCTTTCTATGCAAGGGTAATGCCAATTGCACCTCTTGCTCAGAGCACGTTCCCCTAAGATAAATTTTCAGGACAGTTGAAACTCTTGGAAAGAATATCAAGTCTTCACAATCTTCCAGGAAGACTCAGTGATAAGAAAAGTTAATGTTTGGTATTGTAAAAGTGTTGATATCAATATTCTTATATGACACTGTCTTCTTAATCAGATCCACAGGTTCTCCAGATAGTCCCTGAAGCACAATGTAAAGTACTAAATAATGATGAGTTATACAACTCTGGCCCTTGGGCCATTAAATAATTAATGCCCATTTTTTAAATCAGAAAAGGAACAGAAACCATCCATACATATTCTCCTTGTTATTTAGTAAAAATGCAAATTCTTTTTCATATGTGGACATACATCTCTAGTAAGATAATGAAACCGTTGCCAGAAGTGCAAACATGTCAACCTGTCAAATTTGGATCCAAATTTATTAGAGGAGGGATAAGATTGAGAAACCAGAACTGGATGTCCATCCTGAAACCACAGAAGCATTTATTGGACCGAAATGCAAACAGATGGATAACAATGGCTATTTAAAAAGTATTTTATCACACTCTCTATCTGAGCCAAATATTTTATCACACTGTCTATCTGAGCCAGATATTTTACAAACCACTTGGTGATCAATATGCCACATCCATCCTAAGAGAGAAAGTCACGAGGCTGCAACGTAAATGTGTGCTCAGAAGAGTTTCGCTCTTCCATCACATCCCTGGATACAGGGAGAGGTTACTGAAGGTGGGATCCTGGTTAAACCCCAAACTGCGTCATCGGTATGATGGACCAGCAATTACGAGAACACGTGATGATGCCAATTTTCCTTTACAGATCCCAGGGTGGTTCTGCACTATTGAAACGTCACATCCTTTCGTGATAAACTTGCTTTACATCTTTGATGAATAGAGTCAGGCTTTTTTAGGAGTAAATGTATCACATTTTCCTTATGTGCAGTTTCAGTTACATTGCAAAATGTAATATTTTTAAAAAGATAGTTGTAGAAATAGCAATTAAGAAAGCTGTTTTCCTCTCATAAATATGAATATTGATCGAGCAACAGTCACATTTAATTTTTATCAAGTGTTCCTATCTCTGTGGCCCTTTAAGAAAGACCCCGACTTTTTGTTAATAATTCACTTGTAGTTAATGGTTTATAGACCTTATCAAATGTATACAATGCCTAGCAGAAGTTTTCCACTTATTCACTCATGCAGTTTTTTTCTATAGTTGTATTTCTCAAATGATGCTCTGTGTTTAATATTTATTTTTGTATAGGTATATGAAGTGTTTTCCAAGATTAAAACAGAATAAAAATGAACAAAGACTGCACTGGCACCATTTCATCCTGAAATATATTTTTTAAATGATGGAAGAAAATTATTTTCTCTTAGTATGAATTATGTATCTATTATTAATAAATGGCATTTAATAAATGACAGATATATAATTCATAGTAATAAAAACATTATTCTCTATGAACAAACTGTGAGCCATACCTGAGAATAATGGAGCCATGTAATGGGCCACCTGTAGGAACCACAGGACTCCCTGTCCCAGGCCACAGGCCCTGTTGCCAGCACCCAGCTGCACTGATGCACGTCATTCAGCCGACCTTCCTACGCATGTGTACCCTTTCCCTTGATTTCAACCAGTAGCTGTGACAGCACTGTTTATCGCATAGTAAACATTTCTACAAAACCTGTTACCCGTAGTTCTTGGGCTGAATAAAAATCATTTTAAAACAAGGAAACCAGAATATCACATTACCCAAATTATTTTTGAAAGATAAAAGAGAAAGGTGATACTCAAATATGAAAAACACCAGTTATAGGCATCTTTTTCTAAAATTTAGGTGTAAGGTCATTTCCCAAAAAGAAAATTGTTGAGTTTTAGATTATTCTAATGGATATACTTGATAAGTATAAAATGTGTAAATGCTATGCTTCTTTTTTCAAACCATATACCTGTGTAAAATCACATTTTTGTATTATATTTTAGTGAAAAATATTGTACAGCTACAAACTTGATTTTATGTCTGCTTTTGAAGATCCAAAAAAGTGGCATGATTTTTGATATTCAACATATATACGCTGGATCTCAAAGCACAGTTTTAATTTTATCATGGCTTCTGTAAGTCCTATTTCATAAGAATAATATAATATGAAAGATGTTTCATTTTTCTCCTCATGCAAATTTTTAATGAACATACAATGAAATCTATTTGTTCTTCTGGTATAGGCTTAGAAAGGCAAATACATTGGGAGACTCGAGGGAATTAATTCTTCACCAACATTCCCCTGTGGATTCTGAACTGATTAAAAACAGATACGAGAGTAGAACTGATTAAGAACACACACAACCTGGGCAGTCTCACACGGTGCTTCTGCACAGGAGCCAGAGAGGAGTCAAACACAGCACCCGTTTGAGTAATAAAAGCTCTGGATATGAGGACGACTTGGTTCTGAAGCAAAAATGGGCTGTCTTCATCTTCTGTTCTAACTTGTACCTTCTGACTGAACCTACTTCAGGGAGCTTGAGGAAGAAAATGAACTGGGAAATTGTGGAGAAAAGAAAGCCTTTCCTTTTTTTTTTTTTTTTTTGAGATGAAGTCTCGCCCTGTCACCAGGCTGGAGTGCAGTGGTGTAATCTCGGCTCACTGCAACCTCCACCTTCCGGGTTCAAGTGATTCTCCTGCCTCAGCCTCCAGAGTAGCTGGGATTACAGGAACGTACCACTGCATCCAGCTAATTTTTTGTATTTTTAGTAGAGACGGGGTTTCACTGTGTTAGCCAGGCTGGTCTTGAACTACTGACCTCAGGTAATCGCCGGCCTCGGCCTCCCAAAGTGCTGGGATGACAGGCATGAGCCACCACGCCTGGCCAGACTTTTCTTTCTTAGCCTCTTTTATGGAGGCAGATGTACCTAGTATAGTCCGAGGTAGGAATTCAGGAAAGGGAAGAATGGAATTTTGAATAATAAAAACTGTTCTAGCTTTTTTTTGTAATCACTTCACCAGAGAAACAGTCGAGTATAAAGATATCACATTCTAGATGCAGACTGAACCTACATCCTGGTCCTGCTACTTATTGTGGCAAAACTTCCTCATCCATATAAAACAGGGATAATGATACTGTCGCTGTCACATCTAGAAAGCTCTCAGTTATAAGACACAATTTTAAATACCACTGAAAAGGAAAACCACAGACAATTGCAACATGACACAAAGCTCTCTTGATAGCATGAATTTCTATTCTGTGTGCCCATTGAAAAAATTAATTATACAGAGATCTTTTTAATCATATACCACTGCCATGTGAATATAAAAAAAATTAAGCAAGATAAATTGGTTTAGATATTTCTAAGACTTCTTTATATGCAGATTCCAACTCTTCTAAATCAGCTCTTGATTCAGATTTGGCCGTGTCTAGCCTCTTCCTTACAGAGTCGCCCATCGTGCGATGCACAGTGTTGGAGGAACAGCATTTCTCAGTAGAAACGTATGAACCCCCTGAAAGGCGTTGGTGCTGGGCTCTCAAGCTGGCTGCATAGAATCAGCCCACATTTGACACTGCTTTAGGGACGCGGCTGAGCATGCCTGCCTCTCCGCCGCTCCTGCTACCAACCAACTCTGCGGCTCCTAAGGGTTAAATTAATTTCACCAGTGTCCCTGGGATGTCCTTCCTAGTTCACCACATCTGTTCTGCCCATTTGGGGGCTGATGATTTTTATGTCTTCACATGTGCAGGTGATAAATACATCTCAAGGCCAAGCACCATGGCTCATGCCTGTAATCCCAACACTTTGGGAGGCTGAGGCAGGAGAGTTGCTTGAGGTCAGGAGTTCAAAACAAGAAAGGGCAACATAGTGAGATTCTGTCTCTACAAAAAAGGACTTAGCTAGGCAAGGTGATAGGCACTTGTAGTTCCAGCCATTCAAGAGGCTGGAGTGAGAGGGTTGCCTGAGCTGGGGAATTGAACACTGCAGTGAGCTATGATGGCATCACTGCACTCCAGCCTGGACAACACAGCAAGACCCTGTCTCTAAACAAAACTATAAATGAAAACAAGTGCAATCTCAGCGTGAGGAAAATGGTGGGTAGGAGGCAGGATTAACTTGCAGCTCCCACTTGGATGGACAGAGCAGCGTGTGGAGACTCACATCGAAAACTTTTGCTCCAAGCACTGCCACACAAACAAATCGGGAAAGCCGAGAGAATCCACGGAGCCTTTGAAGGAAGCAGGTTGCCTTCATGGGCTCTGTGAGAGCACCACAAACACAAAACTGCGAGTGCCCCAAGTGTGAGGGGGGAATGTCCGCCCTGAACACACATCTTCACCGAGGAACCTGAAGGTCCAGATCACGAAAAAAGGATCAGACCTTACCTGGAGCTGAGATGAATTTAGAGACTCAAGCAAAATATAGGAGTAGAGGAAGCAGCGGGAAGAGCCCGTGGACACCCTTGGTCCCCAGGGAAGCCGTTCTGACTTTGTCTCGCAGGGATCTTTGGGGAGGGCTGATAGTGGAACTGGGGAAAGACCACAGGGAGAAGGAAACTCCCAGATAAACTTCGTAACAATTTTGAGCAACTTGAAATTTCCTGGATAGAATCTGGGGATGGGGGGAGCCAGGAGTGCAGATCCCAGCACAGAAGCTGTGGAGGCCGGATCCCAGTGCAGATCCCAGCAGGCTGGGAGGCCGGAAACACGGAGGCCCTGCTTGCTTTCCCAGGGAAGAGGCTGGTAGCCTGGGACGAGTTCTCAGCCCTGCTCCCCGGCTGCCTGGAAATAAACGCAGTGCTGTTGGCGGGGCGTGGTGGGAACGAGACCGGCCTCACAGGCTGCACGGGAGCTGGGTGAGGCCTGTCACCGGCAGCTTTCCCCCACTTCCCTGGGGACCTGTACAAAGCAGCAGAGGCAGCCATAATCCCCCTCAGAACATAACTCCACTGGCCTGAGGACTATACCCCAACTCCCACAGCAGCCACAGCAAGCACTGCCCAGGGAGATTCTGACTCACACATGTCTATCCGTACCCTGCAGCTGATGGTCTTTCTCTTCCCACTCTGGTAGCTGGAGGGAAGACAAAGAACATAATCCCTTGGGAGCTGTATGGCCCTGCCCACCACCTGAAAAACCTGAATACCTATCCAGATAGGCTTACGGCAAGCTGGTGTCCTCCCTCTACTACTGCAGCTGATGGTCTCTTGAAAGTGTCTGCTCCTAGTCTGAGGCTGGACGACAAAAACCTGCACACTAGACAAAACTACAGTCAATGGCCCTCAGAGTCCACTTTGCTTCCTTGCTACCTCCACTGGAGCAGGTGCCGGTATCCATGGCTGAGAGACCTGAAGACAGGTCACATCACAGAACTCTTTGCAGACAACCTCCAGAACCAGCATGGAGCCTGGCAGCTCTGCTGGGTAGTTAAACCCAGAAGAGAAATAACAATCCCTGCAGTTTGGCTCTCAGAAAGCCCCATCCCTAGGGGAAAAGGAGAGAGCTCCATATTGAGAGTGCACCCTGGGGGACAAAAGAATCTGATCAGCTGCCCTTGAGCCCCAGATCTTCCCTCTGACATAGTCTACCCAAATAAGAAGAAACCAGAAAAACAATTCTGGTAATATGACAAAACAAGATTCTTTAACTCCTCCATTAGATCACACCAGCAGTGGATCTAAACTCAGACAAAATCTCTGAATTGTGAGAAAAAGAATTCAGAAGGTTGATTATTAAGCTAATCAAGGAGGCACCAGAGAAAGGTGAAGTCCAGCTTCAAGAAATCAAAAAAATGAGATAGGATATGAATGGAAATATCTCCAGTGAAATAGATAGCATAAAAAAAATCACAACTTCTGTAAATGAAGAACGCACTCGGAGAAATGCAAAATGCATTGTAAACTCTTGAACAAGGAGAAGAAAGAACTTCAGAGCTTGAAGACAAGGTTTTCAAGTTAACCCAATCTGAAAAAGATAAATAAAAAGAAAATGAACAAAGCCTCCAAGAAGTTTGGGATTATGTTAAACAACTAAACTTAAAAATAATTAGTGTTCCCAAGGAAGAAGAGAAATTGACAAGTTTGGAAAACATATTTGAGGGAATAATTGAGGAAAACCTCTCAGCCTTGCTACAGGTGTAGACATCCAAATCCAAGAAGCTCAAAGAACACCCAGGAAATTCATCACAAAAAGATCATCACCTAGGCACGTCGTCATCAGGTTATCCGAAGTCAAGACCAAGGAAAGAATCTTAAGAGCTGTGAGACAAAAGCATCAGGTATCTTATAAAGGAAAACCTACCAGATTAACAGCAGATTTCTCAGCAGAAATCCTACAAGCTAGTAGGAATTAGGGTCTATCTTCAGCCTCCTTAAACAAAACGATTACCAGCCAAGAGTTTTGTATCTAGTGAAACTAAACTTTATAAATAAAAAAAAGATACAGTCTTTTTCAGACAAACAAATGTTGAGACAATTTGCCACTACTAAGCCAGCACTACAAGAACTGCTAAAAGGAGCTCCAAATCTTGAAACAAATTCTCAAAATACACCAAAATAGAACCTCCCTAAAGCATAAATCTAAAAGGACCTATAAAACAGTAACACAATGAAAAGTAAGCACGATATTGAGGCAACAACTAGCACGATGAATAGAATAGTATCTCACATCTCACTACTAATGTTTAATGTAAATGGCCTAAATGCTCCACTTAAAAATGCTCCATTAAAAAAAAAAAACAGAATTGCAGAATGGATAAGAATTCACCAACCAAATATCTGTTGTATTCAAGAGAATCAACTAACACATAAGGACTCACATAAGGTAAATGGGTGGAAAAAGATATTTCATGCAAATGGACACCAAAAGTGAGCAGGAATAGCTATTCTTCTATCAGACAAAACAAACTTTAAAGCAACAGCAGTTCAAAAGACAAAGAGGGACATTATATAATTATAAAAAGCCTTGTCCAACAGGAAAATATCACAATCCTAAATATGTATGCACCTTACACTGGAGCTTCCAAATTTATAAAACAATTACTACTACACCTAAGAAATGAGATAAACAGCAACACAATAATAGTTGGGGACTTCAATACTCCACTGACAGCACTAGACAGGTCATCAAGACAGAAAGTCATCAACAACGAAACGATGGACTTAAACTATACCCTAGAACAAATGAACTTAACAGATATTTAGGGAACATTCTACTCAACAACTGCAGAATACACACTGTACTCATCCATTTTCCAAGACAAAACACATAATAGCCCACAAAACAAGTCTCAATAAATTTAAGAAAATCAAAATTACTCTCAGACCACAGTGGAATAAAATTGGAAATCAACTCCAAAACGAACTGTCAAAACCACGTAAATACATACAAATTAAATAATCTGCTCCCAAATGGTCATTGGGTCAACAATGAAATCAAGATGAAAATTAAACATTTCTTTGGACTGAATGATAATAGTGATAACAACCTATCAAAACCTCTGGGATATGGAAAAAGGAGTGCTAAGAGGAAAGTTCATAGCATTAAGAGCCTTCATCAAAAAGCTCAAAAGAGCACAAATAAACAATCATAGGTCACACCTCAAGAAACTAGAGAAATAAGAATGAACCAAACCTGAACCCAGCAGAAGAAAAAAATAACAAATATCAGAGCAGAACTAAAGAAAATTAAAACAAACAAAGAAAAAATACAAAAGATAAATAAAATGAAAGGCTGATTCTTCAAAAAGATGAACAAAATTGATAGACCATTGGTGAGATTAACCAAGAAAAAAAGAGAGAAGAGCCACATAAGCTCAATTAGAAAGAAAATGGGAGATATTACAAACAATACCAAAGAAATCATTTAAGGCTGTATGATCATTTAAGGCTACTATGAACACTTTTATGCATACAAATGAGAAAAACTAGAGAAGAAGGAAAAATTCCTGGTAATATGCAACCCTCCTAGATTAAACCAGGAAGGAATAGAAACTCTGAACAGACCAATAACAAGCAGCAAGATTAAAATGGTAATAAAAAAAATTATGAAGGAAAAAAATGTCCAGGACCAGATGGATTTACAGCTGAATTCTATCAGGCTTTCATGGAAGAGTTGGTGCCAATCCTACTGACAGTATTCCAAAAGATTTAAAAGGAGGGAGTCCTCCCTAAATCTTTCTGTGAAACAAGTATCACCCTAATACCAAAACCATGAGGGACGTAACAATAAAGAGAACTACAGACCAATATCCCTAATGAACAGAGATTCAAAAACCCTCAACCAAATGCTAGCTAACTGAATCCAACAGCATATCAAAAAGATAATCCACCATGATCAAGTGGGTTTCATATGAGGGATGTTGGGATGGTTTAATATACAAAAGTCAATAAATGTGATACATCACATAAACAAAATTAAAAATAAAAATCAAATTATCATTTCAATGGATACAAAAAAAAGCATTTGACAAAATCCAGCATCTCTTTATGAATAAATCCCTCAGCAAAATTGGCATAGAAAGGACATACCTCAAGATAATAAAATCCATCTATGACAAACACACAGCCAATATTATACTGAATGGTGAGAAGTTGGAAGCATTCCCCTTGAGAAATGGAACAAGACAAGGATGCCCACTTTCTCGACTTTTATTCAACATAGTACTGAAAGTCCTAGCCAGAGCAGTCAGACAAGAGAAGGAAATAAACGGCATCCAAATCAGTAAAGACGAAGTCGAACTGTTGCTGTGTTGCTGTTCACTGATTGTATACCTAGAAAACCCTAAACACTCCTCCTAAAAGCTCCTAGAACTGACAAATGAATTCAGAAAAGTCTCAAGATACAAAATTAATGTACACAAATCAGTATCACTGTTATATACCAAAACAAATCAAGAACTCAACTCCTTTTACAATAGCTTCAAAAAATAAAAATAAAAATGGAGAAATATACCTAACCAAGGAGGTGATGGACCTCTACAAGAAAAACTACAAAACATTGTTGAAAGAAATCACAGATGACACAAACAAATGGAAACACATCCCATGCTCATGGATGGGTAGAATCAATATTGTGAAAATGACCACACTGTCAAAAGCAATCTACAAATTCAATGCAATTCCCATCAAAATACAACCATCATTCTTCACAGAACTAGAAAAACAATCCTAAAATTAATGTGGAATGAAACAAGAGCCCACATAGTCAAAGCAAGACTAAGCAAAAAGAACAAAGCTGGAGGCATCACACTACCTGACTTCAAACAGTACTATAAGGCCATAGTCAGCAAAAACCATGGTACGGGTATAAAAATAGGCACATAGACCAATGGAACAGAACAGAAAACCCTGAAATAAAGCCAAATACTTACAACAACTGATCTTTGACAAACCAAACAAAAACATAGAGTGGGGAAAGGACATGCTAGTCAACAAATTGTGCTGGGATAATTGGCAGCCACATGTAGAATGAAACTGGATCCTCATCCCTCACCATTTACAAATATCAACTCAACATGGATTAAAGACCTAAATCTAAGATGTGAAACCATAAAAATTTGAGAAGCTAACATCAGAAAACCCTTCTAAACATTGGCGTGGGCAAAGACTTCATGACCAAAAACCCAAAAGCAAATGCAACAAAAACAAGGATGAATAAATGGCACTTAAACTAAAAAGCTTCTGCACAGCAAAATAAATAATCAGCAGAGTAAACAAACAACCCACAAAGTGGGAGAAAATATTTGCAAACTATACTTCTGATAAAGGACTAATATCCCATCAAAAAGTGGGCTAAGGACATGAACAGGCAATTCTCAAAACAGGATGTACAACTGGCTAACAAACATACCCAAAATGCTCAACATCTCAGCTGGGCGCGGTGGCTCACGCCTGTAATCCCAGCACTTTGGGAGACCAAGGCGGGTGGATCACAAGGTCAGGAGATCAAGACCATCCTGGCTAACACAGTGAAACCCCGTCTCTACTAAAAATACAAAAAATTAGCCAGGCGTGGTTGTGGGCGCCTGTAGTCCCAGCTACTCGGGAGGCTGAGGCAGGAGAATGGCATGAACCTGGGAGGCAGAGCTTGCAGTGAGCTGAGACCATGCCACTGCACTCCAGCCTGGGTGACAGAGTGAGACTCCATCTCAAAAAAAACAACAACAACAAAAAAAAGCCAAAACTCAACATCTCTAATTATCAGGGAAATATAAATCAAAACCACAATGAGATACCACCTTACTTCTGCAAGAATGGCCTTAATAAAAAAATAAAAAAGTAATAGATGTAGGTATGGATGTGGTGAAAGGGGAACACTTTTATGCTGCTGCTGGGAATGTAAACTAGTACAACCACTATGGAAAACAGTATGGAGATTCCTTCAAGAACTAAAAGTAGATCTACCATTTGTTCCAGCAATCCCACTATTGGGTATGTACCCAGAGGATAGAAGTCATTATACAAAAAAGGTACTTGTACACACATTTATAGCAGCAGAATTCACAATTGCAAAACTATGGAACCAGCCCAAATGCCCATCAGTCAACAACTGGATAAAGAAAATGTGGTGTATATATATCATGGAATATTATTCAGCCATAAAAAGAAACAAAATAATGGCATTCGCAACAGCCTGGATGGAATTGGAGACCATTATTCTGGGTGAAGTAACTCAGGAATGGGAATGGAGACGTCGTATGTTCTCACTCATAAGTGGGAGCTAAGCTATGAGGACACAAAGGCATACTAATGACACAATGGACTTTGAGGACTTGAGGGAGATGGTGGGAGGTGGGTGAGGGATTAAGGATTACACACTGGGTACAGTGTACACTGCTTGGGTGATGGGTGCACCCAAATCTCGGAAATCACCACTAAAGAACTTATCCGTGTAACCAAACGCCACCTGTTCCCCCAATACCTATTGAAATAATACAATAATAATAATAATAAACAAAAGCAAACAAATAAATACTATCTCAGTTTCTGCCTCATGGATAGGGATTGTCAGAAGTCATCTATTTTAGAACATATTCTAATTTTAGAACTGTTAAAATATGAAAAGCTAAGCATCATAGAACTGAAAGAAAATAGTAGTGTTGCTATGTAGATTTATGTGAGTTAAAACATCCAAACACCTCAGCACAGCGGCTGGCCCAGTGTCATCACACACCAACTATGATCAGTCACTCTTACTCCCAGCTAATCTAGCACAGGCTCGTGAGCTCCAGTTGGTTACTTAATTTACAGAAATTCTACTCCACAAATCTTTTGTATTTTTGACTCCTTAATATGAAGTTAAATGCTTTCTATTAAAAAAAAGTTAAATGCTTAATAAATCTCTCCAGTCAATGATTTCTGTTTTGTTGATTAAGCCAGCGGTTCTTTGAAAAAGAAGTCTAGGGAGCATCAGCAGCAGTGTTCTAACAAGCCCCACTGAAGGTGTCCATAGAATTATTATGGCACTCACGAAAGTGTGGATTTTATAAAGACAGAATTACCCAGCCTTTCCCTAATGTAATCTACAGACCAACCTGTGGAAAAATGAAACAGATTTAGTCTACAGTAATGCTTAGCCATTCATAATTTTCTGGAACCCAGGTCTGGGAACATGTTTCTCAGTGGGTCTGTCACTTTGTTTTTCTTTTCTTTTCTTTCTTTTTTCTTGAGACAGAATCTTGCCCTGTCACCCAGGCTGGAGTGCAGTGGCGTGATCTCTGCTCACTGCAACCTCTACCTCCCAGGTCCAAGCAATTCTCCTGCTTCAGCCTCCTGAATAGCTGGGACTACAGTTTCACCATATTGGCCAGGCTGGTCTCAAACTCCTGACCTCATGATCAGCCCACCTCGGCCTCCCAAAGTGCTGGGATTACAGGTGTGAGCACCGCACCCGGCCACGTTGTTTTTCACATACTGAGAAGAGACGATGCATTCCCACAAGACATCTTCCACACCAAACAGCAGAAAGGGCAGCCTTCAGGCTGGTGGCTGAAGTTCACTTCTATTTATAACAGCATTTTGAACAACATAAGCTTATGCTTTCATAAAACTAGAAGAATATACCTGAAAATAGATTTCTGAAGTTTGATTTCACTTCGTAAATGCACCTTCCATTGACGCTCCAGTGCATTGAAATCCACATCGCTGCAACGATGAAGGAGCGCTGCCACCTGTAGGCGCAGACCGGCCTAGAGCAACAGCTCAAAACCTGAAATACATGAGTGTCCAGAATTTAAATTAGAAATGTTTTGTTAAAACAGTATCTTAGCAAAGGGAAATAACTTATAAAGGAACAATCTTTTAGAGGCAAACCTTTTGTCTGTTCCTTTACTCTCTTATTAAATCATTTATCCAAAATATGTGAGACCAATGAGGTATGTTTATTTATACGTAATATGCTGAAATTTGAAAACACTGATTTCCCACAGGGTTGGAAACCATGTAGAAATAATATGTGTGGCTTCCTGGTTTGTTTTCTAAGAGCAGCACACTGAAATGTGAAAGCAACTATGTTTGTACAATAAACAGGAGTCTTCTTTCTCTCCTAACATAGCAAAGAAAGGAAAAAGGTGTTATTGCTAAAAGAAAATACACAAAGTAAGAATCCAATACTAACCCTCTACTAAAGTATTTCCTTATTTATCAAAAAGAAATGGTTCCCATGCATTTCTGACAAATGCATGTTTTCAGTGGATCAGTAAGATGTCCAAACAAGAAATACCATCCTGTGGAAAAGCTGTGCCTGTGGTATTTCTGACGTACTAATGCCAAAAAGTCACTTTGGCCTGATTCCTCTTTCCTATGATCTCAAGTCATATTTCCAGATAAAAGAGATTCAGTTACATTTGGAAGTGAGAAGAAATACCTGGAATTTATCCCCCCACAATCCACACTGCGGCATTCTTTGGTCTTAGTCCAGCTATTCAATTCCACTTTCCTGCTCTTGGACCCTGTTGATCTGGGAAGAGGGTGGGCCTAGAATGAAAAAAAAAAAAAGGTTTGGTAAAAACTGAGTGGATAGAAGAGCTGAGGCATACATTACCTCTTAGAACAATAGAAAATGATTTCTTCAATAATTGTTTTGATAACAGGGTGGTCTGTCCATGCATTCATCTCAGTGAAGTTTTCCCTGATAGCTTGTTTTAAATTGATCAGGGTTTTTCTTCATGATGCATATCCTGCCCTTTCCTTCCTCAGTGTCACTCACAGAGATAAAGGATATCCATGTCTCAAATTTTAAAAGCATGAACCAAGAGTTCTAAAATGATAAACTATGTGTCGGTGCAGCAAATGTATGGCTAGGCTCAAAAAACCCTATGAATGAATTAAATTTCTAACAATGCCTACTGTTTATTAGAAGCTTTACACCAAGGCTAATCAGTATTTCTGTAAATACGTGATAGAAAGGAGGGTTACTAATTATATTTTTCCGAAAGAGAATCAAGGTTGCATGATCAAGTCTGTTTGTGGCATTTGACTCCACGTCAGCTTTGAGGGCAGATACAGGGTAAATCTAGGCATGATCGCTGTTCACTATCAGTGAGTCCCTGGGAGAAACGATGATCTGGGAGGGAAACAACCAAGAGATGATTCTGAGAGCATGAGTTTCTTAACTGCATTTAGACACTGATGCTTCCAATTCATCTGTCTTCCGCAAATCCTATGGTTGTGAAGCCGTCTGTCATATCACGTTTTCTTTCCAATTTGTAGTTTTTTAATTTAACTTTTATTTTAAGGTCAGGAGTACATGCAGAGGTTTGTTTCATAGGCAAACTTGTGTCATGGGGGGTTGTTGTAGAGATTATTTCAGCACCCAGGTATTAAGCCTAGTACCCATTAGTTATTTTTCCTGACACTCTCCCTCCCCACCCTCCACCCTCTGATAGGCTCCAGTATGTGTTGTTTGTCTCCTTGGGTCCATGAGTTCTCACCATTGACCTTCAACTTATAATTGAGAATATGCAGTATTTAGTTTTCTGTTCCTGCATTAGTTTGCTGAGGATAATGGCCTCCAGCTCCACCCATGTTCCTGCAAAGGAGATGATCTCATTCTTTTTTTATGGCTGCATAGTATTCTACGGTGTATACGTACCACATTTATTTTATCAATTCTAGCATTGATGAACATTTAGGTTGATTCCATGTCTTTGCTATTGTGAATAGTGTTACAGTGAACATATGTGTGCATGTGTCTTTATTATAGAATGATGTGTATTCCTTTGGGTGTATACCCAGTAATGGGATCGCTAGGTCAAATGTTAGTTCTGTTTTTAAGTCTTTGAAGAATCACCTTTATCTTCCACAATGGTTAAACTAACTTAAACTAACTTATACTCCCATCAACAGTGTATAAGCATTCCTTTTTCTCTGCAACCTCACCAGCATCTGTTATATTTGACTTTTTAATAATAGTGTATTAGTCTGTTCTCTCACTACTATAAAGAACTACCTAAGACTGGGTAATTTATGAGGAAAAGAGATTTAATTGGCTCATGATTCCACCAGCTGCACAGGAAGCCTGGCTGGGAAGGCCTCAGGAAACTTACAATCATGGTGGAAGGCGAAGGGTGCGCAGACACACCTTCACCTGGTGAAACTGGAGAGAGAGAGAGTGAAGGGGGAAGTGATAGAAACAACCAGATCTCATGAGAACTCACTCACCGTCATGAGAACAGGGAGGGGGAAGTCCACCCCCACAATCCAATCACCTCCCACCAGGCCCCTCCTCCAACACTGAGGGTTACAACCTGACTGAGATTTAGGTGGGGACACAGAGCCAAACCATATCAAATAGCCATTCTGACTGGTGTTAAGTGGTATCTCATTGTGGTTTTGATTTGCATGACTCTCATGGTTGGTGATGTTGAGCTTATTTTCATGTGATTGTTGGCCATATATATGCCTCCTTTTGAAAAGTGTCACTTCATGTCCTTTGCTCGCTTTTTAATGGGGTTGCTGGGGGGTGTTTCTTGTAAATTTGTTTAAGTTCCTTATAGATGCTGGATATTAGGCTTTTATCAGAGGCATACTTTACAAAAATTTCCTTCCCTTCTGCAGGGTGTCTGCTCACTGTGTTCATAGTTCCCTTTGCTGTGCAGAAGCTCTCAAGTTTAATTAAATCCCGCTTGTCATTTATACTTTTGTTGCAATTGCTTTTAGTGTCTTTGTCATGAAATCTTTGCCCATTCCTACGTCCAAAAAGGTATTGCCTAGGTTGTCTTCCAGTGTTTTTATACTTTTGGGTTTCATTTTTAAGTCTTTCATCCATCTTGAGTTAATTTTTGCATATGGTATAAGGAAGGGGTCCAGTTTCAATCTTTTGTATATGGCTACCCAGTTATCCCAGCATGATTTATTGAATAGGGAATTTTTCCCCCATTGCTTGTTTCTGTCAGCTTTGTTGAAGATCATAGTTGTAGGTGTGCAGCCTTATTTCTGGGTTCTCTATCATATTATTTCAAAACCTTCTTGATTCTCTCTTTTCTGCCCACAGCAGGACATAAGAAATAGAATTTCCTGATAATAAGGAGGAAATGATTATCCTTTATGTCATTTTTCATATTTCCTCCTTGAATCAAAATTTGCTCCCCAAGTATTCAAGATTACTTAAGACAGAGAATTTGTACTAATTTATAAAGTACTGTACAAACTATCAGAAGAGAAACATTTTTGAGTATCTATTATGTGCAGCTATTTTATAAGAACTGTCACTCCTACTTGATGAATTAGGACACAGATTATTATGCAGACTCAGTAGCTTGATCATGATCAGTCGCCTGGTATATGAAAAGCAGGGATCCGAGCTCAAGTTTGGCTATGCCCTTTGCATTCGTTATATTTCACTTACAAGTGGAGAGCCAGAGCTGGGCTGCAGAAACTGTAAACCTATAAGATCCACTGGCTTAACCAACTGCTAGCTTCTGTTCTATCATTACTTAAACCTCATTGGACAATCTACAATCAGACTTGCACTTGGATACAGAAAGATTTTTTCTACTTTTAGGGAGAATACACAGTATATACCTACTGCCTAAAATTATAAAAATAAAATTATTTTCAAGGCCTTTGAACTTCAAAATAAATCAAAGGCATCACGGGTAAGAGTTATCTTTAGTACACTGATAGTTCAAATCAGTGTGCAGTCTATACTGTAAAATTAAAAATATAGAGGGTATAATTGCATAAAGATTAGTACATATCCCTTTCATTTAAATATTGCTAAACAAGTCAAATTGCCTTTTATTTAATCAATGAAGCAAAATGATTTGAAATAGCAATATCATAAAGCTTTGCTGAGCTAGCGTTAAATCCATTTTTTCCAAAGCAATAAGCATACACACTTGGCTTTTTGTAATATATAACAAACAGTCGAATTTGAGCATCATGCCTGGACTTGTATGAGCAACCTCAAACCACACTTGAATAGAACGTCATAGTTAGAACTGGTGCAGGCAACACATGTTTCAAAATACACGAGACATCAAAAGGAACCACAGTCCTCACGCACGAGCCAGCTTGACCCATAACATCGGCTTTGATTTTGCAGGTGGGAGAGAGAAAGTAGGTGGGGCAGGATTTTTGTGTTGTTGTTTACTAAAACAATTTATATACGTTGCAAAACTAGTATATTTAAATTGATTTTAGAACATTAGAAAAAGCAGAAGAAAGCAAACAATTTCTGAAAGTATAATCATCATATATGTAATTTTCATAATAACACAAATGTGATGGTATTGGACAAAGTATTAAATATTAACATGCAACCACCTCATTGTAAGCAATTTAATTCAGTTCATTTGGCAACAAAACTACCTTGAGTATACGTTCAACAATGGTGCAGAAATGAAGTGACTGCCATTCTTAGAAGTGAAAATGTTTGTGCAACCCAAATATTTGCTCTGAACTGTAAACTATAATAATGGAAACACCAAACTTCCAGAGTCCCAGCATGTGCAACGCTTCCAGGCTCAGCATAAAGCAGATCTGTAGTTGAGGCCGATATACATTTGCTGACCTATTAGGTAAGGAGCAATAGGTAGAAGAATGTACGCTGTGCTTTTCAAAAGCATGGTGTAAAATCCCAAACATGAATCATTTATAGAGTATCAAAACGAGAACTACAAAGAAGCAGTTGATGCTTGAATCGTATTTGAACAACCATATTTCTAAGTAACATGTAATTCAAGTCCTGTCATGTCTCAGAATTAATAGCCCAGATTCTTAATTCTTAGCGAGGTTGACAAATTATTCTTTCTGATGGCACCAGTCACACTTGATCATAAGTAGCATCTCTACCCGTAACTCTCGTTCCATCAAATTGAGCCTAAGTTTATTTGTCTAACACAAAACGCCAAAAGGTCTACAATGTGCAATGAATCAATGTTCTTCATTAATGAGTAAAATGTTTCATGGATGGAAAATGATTCTCCAGCTTCCAAGTGGCTTGAAACAAGTACAAAGCCATGGTTGCTAAGCTACTATTTTACTTCCAGAGTAAATGTCTGCTGTCTAATCTTTTAGAAGTAGCAGTAGGTTGTTTTCAAGTCATTGAGCCAAAGGCATTGAAATGTGAAAGATTATATATATACATATATATGTGTGTATATATATATATAAATATTTCCTGGCATCATCACACCTATTTTTTTAAACCTTCTTAACTTGAGAATCTATCAGAAAGTAATATCATACTACCACTGAATTCATAAACATTCTTTGAGGGAACAGGGTCTCTGAATATTCTGCCTTTAGGTTCTGCTAAGTATACTAAACAACATAAATTAAAGTCAATTCTATTACTTAGAATGTGCTATTAAGAGGGAAATGGAAATCTCAAAAGATGTCACAGTAAGAGCACAGAGGACAGGGTTCATTGATTCCGTAATCCTGGACTGGTCACTTCACCTTTTATACTGTAAGCTGACCATCTACCAAATTGACATAAAGGTACCAATTTTACTGTAGAGACTAAGTAAGATTATTTGTGTAAAATACAAGGCTTAGTGCCTAGCACATGGTAGATGCTCTGTAGGCACCATTTATTATGTCCTGTCCCCACTGGACACATCCACAGTCCAGTTGATAAGGGAAGAAGGGAAGAAGGAAAAGGGACTTAAAACTCCCTTTCTGTCTAAATGTACAGTGGACAGTTCAAGACAAAGAAATGACCAATTTGTTTATAAGCCTAAAGGAGAGAATCAAACAATGGTGGATTTCACATTTGATACTACAGTAAGGAGATAAATATGACATAAATCCTTATGTTCTTTATGAGGTCAAGTTTTCAATATGGTGTGACTACCCCAAATTCTTAGCCCTAGCCCTAGCCCTATTCACTGCTTCTTTCATGGCTCAGATGCCTCAGCACAGGCAGAGAGGACACAAAATGCTAAATTTTACCTCTGTGATTTAAAGCACCTCTTATTTTGACCATAGCAAAGGTCAGTCTTCATTGATGGAGTTTCAGTGGTGCAGACTAAGTAGACAGGCTAGGTCGTTCCACAATCTGCGAAGCTTAACGTACTCATGTCCCTGTGGAGTCAGAGCCTGTGGCCTCATCAGCAAGACTTCCTGGGAAAAAAGTCTTTGATGGGTCCTCAGGGTAACTTGAAAATCAAGATATTTCTAGAAGAACTGTCTAATCCATAGCCTGCCTCAAGGTGAGCGGCTCTCAGTCTTCCCTTCTTTTGTTTGATGTCCTAGGAATATTGAATTCTCTGACCCTACAGAGGGCTTCATGAAAATCAAAGATTAAACAATGATCATAATATTATCATTTATAAATGTTCATTATTGCAACTTTATTTGAAAATTGATAATTCATTTATGTACATTATTAATATTAACTTTCTACTAATACAATTAAAATAACAAGAAAAAATCTCTTGACTTCCAGATAACAGAGTTCTCTATACCCAATTATTATAGTACTAACATAAAAGAAATAAAAATGAAAAATTTTTAAAAAGCAATCCTTTAAGAACAAGAAACACTGTGGCCAAATTCATTTATTTATATTTTGTTGGACAAGAGTGATCACTCAATTTTTGTATTTATAGTCCTACATGAGAATATGGTCAATTTTTTTTTACATAAAATATTTTTCAGATAGTAGCTCTTATCAATGAAATAAAACATCTCAAAGCATGATGTAAGCAAAGCCTAAAGATCCTTTATGAAGGAAGATCAGTCTCTGAGAAGTAAATCCATGCTCTATCTTCCTTCACTGGAGCAAACTCCACTCCCCCAAAATACTACATGTGGCTTTATAAGGATGCAGTATTATGTTAAAAGAGATTTTTTTCAATACATGCAATAAACAGCTTCTCTTTTGAAACTACTGAAGAATAAAATCCCATAATATCACAAGCTTAAAATTATATAAATATCTAACTACTATCTATCTAGCTAGCTAGCTACACACACACACACACACACACACACACACACACACACCCCAACACACAAAATGCCATTTATTTTGACAGTAGATTTGAAAAAAAAAGTTGAAAACAAGACAATTACAGAGTTGTGTAGGTAATTGTGGAAATGTGTTTTGAAGTCCTTACTGGATACCTCTCTTAAAATGTCAGACTTCCTACTTGGATTGAAGTGCTGTCAAGATTTGTGTTAATGGTTGCATCTCTCACTTGAATTCCCGAGCTTTACCTCACAATAGTAATGCACAACCCTGGCACAGCTCTGTGGCTGCTGACTTTATGAAGGGTGATAAAGCATTCTCAGCCCTCCCATCTGTCGGGCACAGCACAAAGCTGCAGGCGATTGTGGAAAATGGAGTCTTGACAGTATCTTCCTCTTGCAGGCCTCAGATCGCTCAGGGCCTGCAATCATATTACACTCGATCCAGCTGGACCAACTCTCAACATGAACAGAACGTAATTTCGGTTCTTAAGTGCTTTCCTGCGACAACAAGAAGATCAAGAAGAAAACTAATGAGATCTTTCTTTTTGGCTGAATTTAAAGGCATTACATGGATACCTTTGAGGAATGGAAATGGAAATGAGATCAGCTCCAGCCCTTAAGACATCATCTGGGCCATATTTCCATATCAGTGTCTCAACTCTGCCTCGGAGAAAAGTGGATCAATTTCAATGCCTGGCCCACTTAGGCCGTTTCTGACAAGACCACAAATATTACAGTCATGGCTTCAGCTTTAATGTTACTTATGCTGTGGATCACTGAACTCAGACAGGTGCCCAGCTACTCATTTTACAGGCCAATGAACATGGCATAGGCAGCTCTAACTTCAGCACTCTAAGAACTGGGACACAGCTCCAGACATCACTACTAATCACCGCATCACCCAAACCAATGTTAGAGTCTGAATTTTTAATGGAAAATTCAGCTACTGCTTCTAGTTGAATGCCAACACATTTTAAACATTTTCTAGAAGACTAAAGTTACCAATATGCTATATAATATAAAAATTAAATATAAAGAATAATATATTTTCTTTGCTATCTGCATTATACATATGCAAACATACATATGCAAGTTCAATAATTCAAGGGCAGGCAAGAAGCATTAACATGCAACAGAATGGCTAATGGTCACTGAATTAGTCCGTGAAGTCCATGAAGGAGATTTAACAACGTCCTCAGGATTCCCTCCTTCAAGCTGCATTAGTGTGCTTCTCAGTAGCAATAAAGCACTGGTAATTTAGCAGAGTAGACAGTTTTAAAGGCTGTGATCAATCACTCTGCTAAGAAAACTTTGCAATTGTATGTCCAATAAACAATCAGATGTGTGTATTATAAATGGAAATATTTCACCTATTCTTTTCTATTCTATTCTATCCTATTCACAAGCTGACTAATGTGTTTGTGGTGTTTACATGTAAAAGCAGGTGGGTACTCATAGCTTACAGGTGTATTTCTCAACAGTGCTGGAAAGTACAAACTCCAGTCCGGGAGCGGTGGCTCACGTCTGTAATCCCAGCAGTTTGGGAGGCCGAGGCAGGTGGATCACGAGGTCAGGAGTTTGAGACCAGCCTGGCCAACATGGTGAAACCCCGTCTCTACTAAAAATAGAAAAATTAGCCGGGCGTGCTGGTGTGCACCTGTAATCCTGGCTACTCGGTAGACTGAGGCAGAAGAATTGCTTGAACTTGGGAGGCAGAGGTTGTAGTGAGCCGAGATCGCACCACTGCACTCCAGCCTGAGCAACGGAGCGAGGCTTTGGGAAAAAAAAAAAAAAAAAGTACAAAGTCCAGTATTCCATCTATCTGTTATTTTGACTACAAAATTTAACCCCATATAGCAGAGTCCATCACACACATTGCTTTACTGAACTTCCTCAAGATTTATGAGATAAGCAGAGGTTGATGTCTTTATTTCACAATAATGAAAGTGGTAAGAATCTAAATTATTCCCTCTTATTTAATACTCATAAGTAATGTCAACACTTGAAATTCCTTCTTCTCTTCCAATTCTAGAGCTTTATCTATGACATTATTCTGCATCGCAGCCCAAGATGTTAATCCAGTGGTCTTTTGATTGTGTATGACAGAAATTTAATGCTGAAAAACTTGGGCGAAAATATACTGGTTTATTGACTCACAAAATTGCATAGTCCAGGAGTATATATGGCTTCTGGCACAATCAGATCCAGATGCTCAAAGAATTCCACTGAGATTTTCTCTCACTCCATTTTGGGAACTATTGATCTTTTAGCATTATATTTAAGTAGCTCCACATTTGGTGAAAAAGTTGACCCTCAATATGTCCTTCAGGTTCGTGATACCAAAGGAAAAGGCTACCTCTGATGTACTTTGGATGTGTGTTTCCTCCAAATCTCACATGGAAATGTGACCCCAATGTTAGAGGTGGGGCTGGTGGGAGGTGTTTGGGTGATGGGAGTGGATCCTTCATAAATGGCTTGTTGTCATCCCCTTGGTGATGAGTGAGTTTTCACACTATTCGTTCACACAAGCTGGTTGTTTAAAAGAGGCTTGCACCTGTCCCTCCCATCCCCTGTCTTGCCATGTGACACGCTGCTCCCCCTTTGCCTTCTGCCATGATTGGAAGCTACCTGTGGCCTCACAAGAAGTAGATGGCGGCACTACACTTCCTGTACGGCGTGCATAACTATGTGCCAAGTAAACCTCTCTTCATTATAAATTACCCAGTCTCAGATATCCCTTTATAGCAATGCAAAACAAACTAATGCAGCCTCTGATACCCCAAATCTAAATATCTCATTTTAGAGAACTATCAGCTGCATTTGAACCATATGCTCTTTTCTGATGTAAACACCGTGGTGAGAAAGTTGGGACTCTGTTTCATCGCCTGAGCTATATGTCAGCTCCCCAGAGTGTGGGAAGAGATGGTATGCAGCATCACTTTACTTAAGCCATATGAGGTACATTTCCCTTGAAAAAAAAATGTTCTGCTATTGTAAGAAGTGGAGACATTATACCCACCAGCACCACTCCACACACAGTGGTGCTCCACCGTCTCTCCGAATCCAACATTTTACTGCTGCTTCCTCCTTTCTTTTTAAAACTTAACATTTTTACTTTGAAAATGTGTGCTTTACCCCAAACCTCAGCGTCATGCAACACACCATGGAACAAACCTGCAAGTGTACCTCCCGAATCTAAAATAAAAGTTGAAATTGAAAAATAAAAAGTATGCTAAAGTCAATATGTAGATACTTCCCAGTCATTTCCTGAAGTGATAATAGCTAGCACTTACTGAGTATTTACGGTGCTCCAGTCACTGCCCTGATACTTTCTTTACAGTGATTGACCATTTTAATATGAAAATAATTTAATGTGGCAGGTACGTGTTTTCATACTCATTTTACAATTTGAAACTCTCTATTTTAGGGATTAAGAAATTATCCCAAGGCCAGTCTGCCAGCGAATAGCAGAGCCAGGATTCCGACTCTTGCAGTCCAACTCCAGAATTCACAGTCTTCACACCACAGAACACATGCAGTGGTAGACCCTGGGGAAGGTCTTAAACATGGTGGGCGATTACGCACTCTCTCTTGCTGTGTGTGTGTGTTTTAGTCATGGTACTAAATGACAAGCATGAAGCCACCAGGTTCCGCTGCAGCTCCTTTGCTGCTGGGCTTGAAGTAACTCTGAATGAAGACAGTATCAGAGACGTCAACATTTTAAAGTGCTCAACTTTTTTATAAATTCCCAGTGGCAGCAGGGAAATAGGCGAGCAGGTTTTAGGAGACATTAGCCCCATTCCAAGGTACACATACCTTAAAATATAGAAAAGTCCAAACCTAAATAGGTCAGCTTGCTAACAATAGTGGTTTTCTTTTTTACTGTGAAATATTTTGAGGATTTTTTGCTTTGTATACAAGTCAAAAAATGTCATGTAAAAAATATTTCCGAAAATTTTGCTGCTAATCATAATGAATTTGTAATCCAGAAACTAAAAGGAGAGCAAATGGCATTTATCATAAATAAAACATATGCAGGGCTAATTAGAAATAATTATGGAGGAGAAATTCTACATTAGAGACTTCAACTTATTGACATAAAAATTTAAGATAGAAAATTAAATAGACATTGTATAATTATAATGCTAAACCATGACCGAAACAGCTTAATATTTTTAACATGAATACTTGTTGAATCTGATCAGCTTATTTTCATCTTATTCAAAATCCTGGAATTGCTTTTGTTAACGATAGTTTATAAAGACGTATTTGTATGCACTACTTCTCATTAAATATCTGTGAAAAAGGAAGAATTGTGAAAGTCTGGGAGATGGGGGTACAGATCAGCCCCGCCTTGTGCTACTAATTTGGCCACAAGCCCTGAGTTGTGATTTGGTATGCCAGACAATCAACAATTTTCTGGGCATCTATTATTTTGTCATTAGAAAAATTCCAATTATTATACTTGGCAATCTTTTGTTTGCCCGCTTCCAATCCCTGGTACAAATATTACTTGAATTTCTAGTGTCCCCTTGGGAGATTAAGAAGGAGACACATTATCTTGTTCCAGTGGTGGCACTAGGCCCACGCTTCTCTGCATGGACAAAATCCACAAGAGTGACAGTAATTTTATAATGTTTTTCTTGAGATGCATATAAAATACAGGTAGCATGGTCATTTTACCTTGAAATGCATTCTGAATGTGTTTATCGAATACTTTCTAGTTTTCTTATTCTTGTCATCATTTTTAAACATCTTACTAATTCCCAAGTTCTTTTTTCTTTCTTTTTTAATTATCAAAATATTTTAAGGTACTCCTGCCCACTGCGGCAGGACCCGGGGAAACAGCCTCCTAAGCAGCGTTTCTGTTTCTGGCACACATCCTGGAAGTAATTTTATTGGTTCTTTTTTTAATTGCGCTAATCTTGCCCCAGTACCTGCATTATCAGCAAGTGTTTATAAGCATATACTATGTACAAAGAACCACACAGTGCTAAGTCTTGGCTGAGTTCCTGGTATTAACATGTATTTTCCAGGTACATGTAATACTGTCCTCTGGCTGAGTGTCTACCAGTTTAAAGGTAAGAACGCTATCTCCCCAAGACCCTTTCTTCTCTGAGGAGCCTTGAATTATTATATGTGTTCTCTGCAGGACCACAACGGTTTTCCTCTTCCCATATTTATGTTGTTCTTCCTGGGACATTCCCATAGCCCGATGGGATTCCCTTCCATCAAGCTAATACAACCACTTCAGGTGGTAGTTGTAGTTCCTGTTGTGGCTTGGTTACAACATCCTTCCACTTACCATACACATTATCTCCATCCCTGAAATTGACACACAATAGTTACTAGTTTTATTCCAGCTTCTTCTACACACACACACGCACACACACATTTGCATTGGTGAGAGGGCACAAACAACCTCACCCCATTGATACCCCACCAATATTACCCAAACAAACCTGCATATCCTGATTTATTGTCTCCATGAAGATTTTCTCCTCTCTGAAAGTTACTGGAGATGAAGAGGTAAGTAGTGCTTATCCGCTGCCTCTGGATGCGATAAAGAGTTTAATGCTAAATATTGGTTGCCATCTCTGATATATTTCATCACTGTGGCTCATATAAGGTGTACCAGGATATCATGAAAATAGAATGTCTAATAACCTATCCTAAACAAACTTCAATTGTACCTCCTAAAATTCTCTCTACATACAAATAATTAAATATACAGCCCCTTTCTTCAAAGAGTTTTGTGGTTAAGAGGGAGCAGGACGGGCAATTTTTCTCAAGGAATGACGTTTTTGTGAGAACAAGTCCTATAATTCAATACTGAGCACAAAAGGATTGCAGGGACTACTGAGTCAGTGGTTAAGTTTAAATATTCACTATTATGTCTACTCTGTCATTATAAAGGAAAATCTATCAATAACCAGAATGCCTGAAGAATATGAGAGCTTTGAATCACACGTCTAAGAGCACAGGAGAAACAAATTTAAGTGGACATTGGTACATGGATGAAGGAATACAATATTATAGTTCAGTCACTTTAAAAATTACTGTTTTATACGGCAGGGCTGTGTCCCCACCCAAATCTGATCTTGAATTGTAGCTTCCATAATTCCCACGTGTTGTGGGTGGGCCCCAGTGGGAGACAATTGAACCGTGGGGGCAGTTTCCCCCACACTATTCTCCTGGTAGTGAATAAGTCTCATGAGACCTGATGGTTGTATAAGGGGCAACCTTTGGCTTGGTTCTCATTCTCTTCTTGCCTGCCGCCATGTAAGATGTCCCTCGCCCTTCCACCATGATTGTGAGGCCTCCCCAGCCATGTGGAACTGTGAGTCCATTAAACCTCTTTCCTTTATAAATTACCCAGTCTCAGGTATGTCTTTATTAGCAGCATGAGAACAGACTAATCCACTGTTTTTTAATGTTTTATTACATTGAAGTTTCATTCATTGAATCTATGATTTTCTTCACTTTTATGCCCATAATATTGAGTTTATAAGTTTTAATGATTTTTTTTTACACCTGATATTTAGCCTGTCTGGGCATAGTGAACACACATCCTGGTTTGCCTGGGAAAGTCCTTGTTTACTAGATGAATCACATGCATTACATTGTCACCCTATTCAAAGCTATCTCAGCTTGGATTCATTCCATCTTACCCTGAGGCAGAACCTGAGAAAAGGGTTTGTTGGAGTGTAGTTTATTGTGGGAAAGAAGCCACAGGAGCAAGTGATGGTGAAATAGGAAGAGTGAAATGGACAAGGAGAAAAGGCAATGTGAGGATAACTGCTAAGCTGAGTAATTCTAGTTACCTGGGGCAACTAGAGTCCTTTGCTCTGGGAGAACTCCAAAGAGACCATATAAAATGTGTTTCATTATTGTCTGTCTGAGACATAGAAGAACGGCATTGTTTAACCACTAGTTTCCCATTAGACAAGGATTTCCAGAAAGTTTTTTATTTCCCCTCCTCTGAGGTCTGTGCATGCATCAGAAGGTCTGAGAAGTCCTACAGGAGTCTCACACAGTGGCATTAGTGAGCAATAGCTTCCTAGTGCAGTTGAGACAAGGCGCTGTCAGGCTAACGTGTGCATGTGGTTGCTGCAGCAGACCTGGAGCAAAACTTTAGACCAAGTGTACGTGAGACACAGCATAGAAGATGTCTAAGCACAATTTCTCTCTTGCACCACTTAGATGTGCTAATATCCTAGATCAATTACAACCTCTCATAAATAGCCCTAAACTCCACAAATTATTCAAAATCAGAGGCTTGTAGTAAGATAGTCTCTGCCGCTGCAGTTGGTCTCAAGATCGTGACTGATATTCACTCCCTCCCTCCTCTAATGCGCCTTCTGATGCTGCTGCACACTCAGCAGTGGGTCTAGGTTACTTGCCTGATAGGTGACACTGACCATCACCCACAAAGTAGCAAAGCTCTTATTTGCTTTAACCTTTGCTGAGCCAAAGTGGCGTCAGCTGCCCATGTATGGTTATTAGTGGAAATAGTCCACGAAGTACCAAGAACTAGTCCAATGACTCTCCTGATCTTAGACCTGTTCTTGTGACTCTCCTTGCGTAGTAGCATCACTTGGTTTTCAGGGTAATCAGACTTTAATTAATGCCTCCAATATGGTAACTCATTCTTCTCCCACTGGCCCACCACGATAGGAAGACTGAGATGACAGGGTGGTAATTCAGCTTCAGGATCAGTGAAACTTTATTCTGTCCCCTGATTCAAGGTACATGCTCTGGAAACCAGACCCCTTATTCCAGCAGCACCTACGTTTGCTGGAAGAAAAGCACACATTCCACAAGTGGGTCATTGTAATGATGGTGAATGGGGCCAAACCTCCATGCATGGCTTGGTTTCCAGACCCAAGTATTTCCACAGGGACACTGCTTCAGATAATGGGTATTGATTCGCTGCATGTACCTCATTTCTAAGCCAGCACCCCAGCCCACAGGGTCTTGTCTGTGAGCGCTCACTGTAGATGAGTGTTCCATAGGCCAGGTGAGGGTTCTATTAGGCCGGCTGCTCAGGGTGGTGTGGTCAATGGAAAGACCAACAGACACGGTCATGCCGCACCTGCTTAACTATAAAGGAGGTTCCTTCTTTGAGGAGATTTAGGTAGGACTCCAGTTCAAACAGCCTTTCTGTAAGCCCTTGGGGGGTGGTGCTGACCAGCAGGCAGTGAGGACAGTCAGTGCTGGAGAGATGAGCTGTCACCCTCGGAGGGCTGGAGGGCTCTGAGGGAGTCACCTGCCGGCTTAGTCTCCATCCCTGCCACCACGGCGTCTCTGTTCGTGTCCCTTCTACCAAACGGGACGGTTATGGAAAGCATCAGGCTCTCCTACACCATGCAGGCCACGCTCTCTCTCCCATCTCCCTGTAGGGTGGATGCTTTCTGATGAGCAATTTCATGACACTTAACAATGCCCTTTCTGAATGGGATTTTTGTGAGGAAAAAAAAAAGATGCCCATGATTTTTGTTCTGTCCTCTAAGTCCATTTGCACGCCTCTACCTTGGACCCCCTGACACCAATCTTTCCGGATGGCTCCTTCCTGACCAACCCAGTCACCGCTAACCAGCTCTCCACCTGCTCACTGCAGCCTCTCCTCCTGCTGCACCACGTCCATGCCAGGGTGCTCTGTGAGGCCCGGCTCCCTGGGATGGTTCCACTCACCACTGCCTTCCAGGCTGCTCCGGACAGAGCTGTAGCACGCAGCTGTCTATTTTTTGGATAATGTGCCTCTGTTGGCCCCATGTGTAAGTGAAGCTCTAGTGTCTTCCTTTCTGTTAACTGGTTGTAAGACCCACCTGCCAAGGCACAGATAGGTGCCTGGAGGATCCCCTCAGTGAAATGAAATGAGACACTAGAAAAAATGATATGCTTGCCAGAAAAGGGAAATAACGGGGAAATTTGAGGATCACAGCCTCTGCTCTTTTGGGAAGAAAGAAATAACCTCTGCTGAAATGTTTCTCATGCCGTCTTACTGTAAGTATTTATTGTCAGTATTGTCACAGGCTGTGAGAAAGCAATTAACATGCAGGATCCCTGAGTGGACCCGGATGAGGAGAAAAACATGTAAAAGATAATTTGAGGTCAATGGGGTCAACTTAAATGTGGACAGTATGATTAGAGTAATGTTAACTTCTGGAGTGTAGGACATTAATGTGGTGACGACGGATATTGTACAGGCTCTTCAGAGATACACGCTGACTTAAGGGTAAAGCATCCCTGTCTGCAACTTTAACAAGGTTCAGCAAAACAAAGTTTACACACCTGCACGTGTGTGTGTTTGTGTGTAGGGAGAGGAAGAGCAAACACGTAAAAAATATTACGAACTGGTGAACCCTCGTGAAGGTCTGATATTTGTATACCTTTCAGATTATTATTCTTTCCATTTTTCTCTTGATTTAAAATTTTAAAAAATAGCAAACTGAAAAACAATGTAGAAATATAAAAAACTTGGATAAAGAAATCAAAAACGTGGGGCTCATTAAATATTAAATTCCACACAACAAAAAGAGAATGAATTGTAAAATATATTTGAAGAAATTGTCCAAAACTCACCAGAAATAAGGAATATGAACAAGAGATTATGAGGTATATCTCTTTCCCTTATCATATTAATTGGTTTTATATTGCTATGGTTTTATCATCATATCTTAATTGCATTCATATATATCTATTTTGGAAGTAGAGGATAAATAAAATGTAATGTCTTTACATGTATAAGATTTTCATCTACTTCCCCCTAATTACTACAGAATTGTGTATCAAGTAGAATTCTCAACAAATAAGGTCTAATTAATTAATTAATTACATTTACGAAGGATAACATTAAATAATTTCTGACAGCACAGTAATCCTGAGATATTTTGAATCAGGCACTGCCGCAGTTTGGAAAGAAAGTCTATATACCGTAGTAACTGGTAACACTTTGGAGGCTGAGAAATGCTGGCTTAGAGTAATTATGATTTCTGAAAGCAGACAAGGAGAAAGAAGGAAAACAAGACTTATCCTAATTGTGATTAAAATTATTTTAAGTAAAATGTTTTGAAAATTCTTACAATACCTTGCTAGTCTAAGTAAGAAATGTCAATTGACAGATGTGGTATATCCTACCCACAGCTCTGCCTTTAAGCAGCACCCCCTTATTTCATAGATTTCATGTACCAGTAAGAGCTAAACGAAAAACGGTTTGGCCTTAACTGAATGAGCTAGCTACTTAAATAATCCTGGACTATGCTGATTTCAATTCTCATTTTAAAATGAGTGTGCTGAAGCCTAAAAAAATAGGTGAAGTATCTTCCAGTTTCCTCCCTTATGTGCTAACGTTTCTGGTTAAATGCTTTATTTAAGGATTAGCTTTTTGTTTATTTTCATTGTTGTCAGTCTTCTCAGTTGCATAACAGAAAGGTTTGCAGGTTGCTCGTGGCTGTGATACACTCCAAAATGTCACTCAGACGACTTCGAATGAGCATCGTACATCTATTCCCATCCAAAATGCTCTCATCATGGGTAAGATACAGTATGAAGCTGTTAGTTTTGTTATTCTTCTCAAAAAATGTCAAAATCAGAGGAAAAACCCTCGAGAATGCATTACAGTTATTTCATGTGATGTGATTTTTGTTACTGCCTTAGCATTTTCCAGGATCTTCACTGTAGCTTTCTGCCTTTCCCCAGCTGTGGGGCGCTGGACCAACAGGCTGTGAAGCTGTGTCAGTGTGGGCCTCGGCTTGCCAGCTCCATGTGCAGACTCTAGTCAGCAACAGGACGGCTGCCACAGCGGCTGTTTCACCAACATGAATTCTAAGTCCAAAACCAACAATGTGAAGTAAATATTAGTATCCCTAGTTCATAGAGAAAGAAACTGAAGTTCAGAAAGTTTAGATAGATTTCCCAAGCTCAGATTGCTGTAAGTAGCTACACCAAGGTTCACATCCAAGACTGTGAATCCAAGCCTGGGGAGCAGCCAGTACGCTGTGCTCTCACTATCCAAAATGTTCTGGACAGGCCGGGCGTGGTGGCTCACACCTGTAATCCCAGCACTTTGGGAGGCCGAGGCAGGCAGATCACGAAGTCAACAGATCGAGACCATCCTGGCCAACATGGTGAAACCCCATCTCTACTAAAAGTACAAAAATTAGCTGGGTATGGTGGCAGTCACCTGTAGTCCCAGCTACTCGGGAGGCTGAGGCAGGAGAATCACTTGAACCCAGAAGGCTGAGGTTGCAGTGAGCTGAGATTGCACCACAGCACTCCAGCCTGTTGACAGAGCGAGACTCCATCTCAAACAAAAAAAAAAAGTGCTCTGGATAGATATATAATGCGTTAACAAAATGGGAAGAGGTCCACAAATCTGCTGGTGTGGCAGTATCATAGGTTAGAATCACATGTTAAACCTTATCAGTGTCTGAAATTTCAGTGTCTAACACTAGAAAATAAATCATCTGAGGTATGCTTCTTAGAACAACAGGCAGAAGCCTCTGGAATATATTGTCTGTTGTTTGAACTTTATTTTCCATTAAAACAAAATGATGTGTGTATGTTCATTGGTTTATTGATGTGGTTTCTTTATTTCTGTAACTATTGAACATTGATCACAGTCCTTTTTTTGGCCACTAAGTCATACCTCTCCTTTAGTCCTGCCCTCCAGTTGTACAAATTTATTTGTTTTAATTTCTGATTCAAGACGATATATTCAGCACCTATATATATATATACTTCCCTTCCCATTAAACACTCTCAGGAAATGATGTACATGAACAATATTTTTTAAAATCAATAAAAGTTTAAAAGAGTAATCAAAGGTAGCATCAGGGAATCTGAAATGTTGTGAAATGTGTGGAGTATAGAAGAAAATGGATTTGGATTAATAGAGAATCAAACAATATAACATATGCACATGGATCCATACTGGTAGATTCTGCTTAAAGGAGACACAGAGGTGAAGAAATGAAACACTGTGGATTCTTATGCTCGTGGCATAAAGGGAGATACTGTCTATAAATTTCCCCGCCTATTCGAAACTGAAAACGGCACATGCTAGAAGACAGACCAAGTAATTTCTGGCCACAATGCTTGAGTCAGAGGTAGCCACATGCCCCAGGCAGAGTCTGTGATGAGGTCCTGACGCGATGCCAGGAAAATGTGGAGGACTCTTTCTCTCTGCAATAGAATTTGGGAGGATGGGGGATGGAGCTGCCAACCTGTCTTGCACCCCCATGAAGCATGAGGATAAAGCCAATACTTGGAAGGAGGAGAAGCAACACCCAGGCCTGGAGAGTCATCAGATGGTTTTTGTTTTTGTTTGTTTGCTTGTTTGTTTGTTTGTTTTTGAAGTCTTATTCCTTACACTCAGGCCTGGAGAGTCATCAGATGGTTTTTCTTTGTTTGTTTGGCTTTTTTTGAGGTATCATTCCTTAGCCAGTTAAATTCATTTTAAAAAAGAATTTTGGGCCAGGCGTGGTGGCTCACACCTGTAATCCTAGCACTTTGGGAGGCTGAGGTGGGCGGATCACCTGAGTCAGGAGTTCAAGATCAGCCTGGCCAACATGGTGAAACCCTGTCTCTACTAAAAATACAAAAATTAGCAGGGTATGGTGGTGCACACCTGTAAACCCAGCTACTTGGGAGGCTGAGATGGGAGAATCACTGGAGCTCAGAAGGCAGAGGCTGTAGTGAGCCTAGATGGCGCCACCGCACTCCAGCCTGGGTGACAAAGCGAGACTTCGTCCCAAAAAAAGAAAAAAAAAATTGTGTTTTCTTTGAGTTGCATTTAGTGATTTCTACCCTAAATAATCTTTCCCTACAACATCGTAAGCTTGTTGTTTTAATCATTTCTGTTCTACATGACACAGAAAATGCTGAACAGACATTTGTTGTTAATAAACTATCTGATAATTTTTTCTTAAACTTAACAAGCTCCACACTATACGTATGCAATTTCTATTTCAAAGTAAATGAGAATAAAAGGTAGAGTATCAGGTATGACCAAATCAAATTTTGTTGTAATTACTGCATAAATATAGTTTAATAGCAAAGGATGACGAGAACACAGTTGTTTAAAATCTATATTCAATATAGCATGGTTAATTTTTAAAATCCATTTATAAGTAAGAAAAGTTCACATTGCATTGGAATTATCAATTAACTGTGGAGTTTGGATATGGTTTGTTTCTGTGCAACGCTAGAGGGATGTGTGTGTGCACATCTGTGTCATTCTCTGCTCACGTAAAAAATATCCACAGTATCATCATGGAAAAATGTCAAAGTTATTGATCTGAGAATTATCAACATTTTATTACATCTCACCCACTCTCTCTTTCTCTCTGTGTCTATTTTACAAGAAATAACGAGACTATTTTCATGTTTATGTCTGTGCAGCCTAATATCATCATCAGTGGCCACATGTTGTTCAGGACTTGAAACGTGGCTAGGTCAAATTAAGGTGTGTTGTAAATGTAAACTACACACCAGATTTCAGAGTTAGTATTCTAAAATGCAATATATCTTCATCATTCTCTCACTTACATGTTAACATAATATTTTGAATATATATAGTAAAATATATTATTAAAATTAATTTTATTCATTTCTCTAACTTTTCCGGTGTGGCTAGGATAAAAACTTAAATTACACGTGTGACTTGCATTATATTAATATTGAATAGAGCTGATTGGGATAACATTTTAGGTTTGAGAATGGCCACAGTGATTTCACCCCTAAAGAATTAAAGATCACAGGATTAAGTCATTTATCAAGGGAGCTAGTTAGCAGGATTACCACAAGTAATTCCTGGAATCCCTGATTTCCTGTCCAATCATCTTTGCAGCACATCCTCATGCATGTGAAGCACCTGCTTTCAATGTAACTCTTTGAAATCAGTGATCTATAAATACATCATGCCTTGCTCATGAATGGAAGTATTCTTCAAATTACTTTTTGTTACCCAATTATTAAATACCATTTTGTGCTTATTTTTGCTACTCTTAGCAATAGGATGCATTTTTTAAGGAAAATATTTGTGTCAATATATTAATGTCATGTAAATATATATATATAGAAAGTAAAAAGTTCCCTCTTCAAAGTTTCCCTTCTTGTTAAAGAATAAATCACCAGTGTTTGAAATAATAGTTTCTTTTAAAGACTAACTTTCTTCAAGCTTCCTTGCTTTGTGCTAATAACTCTTTGTTAAGCCCTATGCTATGTAGCTTTGGACATGCTCACAGGCAGGTTCCAGCGCACAGCCTACGCCCCTTCCTTATTTGGAAATGTTATTGCTTCTTAAATCTTTCATAACCAACGTCCTTCTTTCCTCTGCTCTCCCTTGCCTTTACCTATTTAAGAAAGTTTTAGATTGTTAGCAAATCGGGTGTCACTTTACACTGTGAGGTTTGGCTCCAGTCGATGGATGCAGAACACAGCAGTAAGGACAACCCCAATGCGTAAGGGATAACTATGCCTGCTTTTCCTGTGTTTGGTGTGCTCTCATGGCAAGACTGCTGGTGAGTGTACCCTTTCTGCAGAAAGTAAAAGTTGCCTTGCTGAGAGAATTAAATTTGTGTTCAAGTGCTATTTCTTTGTGGCACTGGTGAACAAGCATTTTGCGTTCCTAACATATAAGATGTATTTAATATAGGTTTTTTCAACTCAGTTGAAAAAGCTATGTGACTTAGAAACTTAAACACTGTAATTTGGTTGTTCAAATATGTAACACTTTATTACAGGGCTTTCATATTTGAAAAATAGTTTTATTAGCACTTATGAAAATGAAGCATGACTGTCGTCATTTACCTATGATACTGTCACAAAGGTTCACTGTCTGACGCTTTTAATATATTTCTAATGTGGACATTTTACAAATTAACAAACTTCTTAATGCATGCTTTTATTGGACTAAGAATACTCTTATAAACTGTTATATGTTACATTTTATTACAATTAATAACAAAACATTATGTTGGTTGAGCTCTTTTTATATGAATATAAAACTAATAATTAAAAGGAGAATGTATACAGCATGGGGTAATTCACTTAGCATAAATGTGGATGTTTCTACATAGCTACTGGCAGTTTACATTTCTGAAAAAAAATATTGCCATTACAGAGTTGCAAACTTACTTTTGGTGTCTATTGTGTTAATGTTGAAAAACAAAAATTTGAGATAATATAAAACATTGTGTTCCTCTATTATTGACAAACCCAGAAATGAGAACGTTTTAAATTTAATCGAAGGCACTTAATTTTTCAAACCACAAAACATTCCAATGCTTTGAAGAACTCACTTACAAATAAATGTTAGTACACATACATGAAATCTGTTCCTGTTAACAATACTGCATTAGAAGGTATTGATTATAAAGGTTAAGCCCCAAGGTAGAAACAACCTTTCCACTGTTTCTCATTCTGGACTCTTCTATCTCCAGTCCACTCTCAGAGAAAACTGATGGACTGACCACTTTTGTAGATCATCTTCAAGCCATTTATCTTCATTCAACAGGTAATTTTGGAGGACCTATATTGTGCCAGTTACCCTCATAAGCACAAAAGAGAAAAATATCCCTCTCTGCTTTTGAGGGATTTAACTTCTAAAGTGGGAGAAAGAAGGAAACTTAACAGTAAGTAAATACTACAGTATTTTGAAAGATGGAAAGGTTATGAACAAAGACAAATCTGGAGTAGGGCATAGGAGATTCTGAGGGTTGGTGTTGGAATTTTAAATAGGGTGATTTCAGCAGGTGATATTTGATTAGAGACTGGAAAGAGATGAAGGTATCAGCCATTCAACTATTTGGGAAGAACATCTCAGGCAGAGGAAAGAGCTTGTGCAAAAAACTTTCAGGTGGTAAAGGCCCTTCAGTGTCTAAGAAATATCAAGGGGGCCATCATGGCTGGAGAAGAGTGAGCAAGAGGAAAATGTTGGGAGACGCAATCAGAGAGGTCACAGGGAGCCAAATCATGTAGCGTTGCCTGGGCCATGGCGAAGCCTTCGACTTTCGCTGTAGTGAGCTTGGGAGCCATGATGGAATCCTGAGCAAAGGTTTGTCTTAAAGGGATAACACTGGCTGCTACAAGACTACAGGGAGCCAAGAGCAGATGCAAGAAGATCAACTCAGGTAAGAGCACATCAGCAGGCTTGGATCAGGATGGCGGCAATGGAGGGAGTAAGACATGACTGGCTTCTGCAGATACTACAGAGGTGGAGCAAACAGGATGCCTTGACGGCCTCAATGTTAGTATGAGAAAAAGAAAGGTCAATGGGAACTGCAATCTTTGGGTCTCAGAGGTTGGAAGGATAGAATTACTATCAACTCAGATGGGAAAGTCCGACAGGGGTTGGGGTGGAAATAGGTTTTAAGACTGAAGTCAAACATTCAGTGAAGATTGAGATGTGGGTAATACCTCCAACTAGGCCTGTCGGGTGGTAGGCAGCTCGACGTAGCAATCTAGAGTTAGGGAGAAAGGACAGAACTAGAGATACACATTTAGGAGTTATCTGCATATATGTGATGATCTGAAGCTATGGGAGTGGCATTGGTTCAAGAAATACTAGATTTTGTAGCAAAACAAAACTAAATTAACAAGCAAACAAACCCTAAAAACATGGCTAAAGCATGATAAAATGTTCTTATTTATATAAATGCAAAAATAGATGTTTTCATAAGTAGTCAACTCCTCTTCAAGTTTTTCAATGAAGCCTACTCTAGTTATTTTATTCCAGGGGTCAGCACACTATGGCCCAAGGACCATTCCTGGCCCACCACCTGCTTTTGTAAATAAACATTGCAACACAGTCACACCCACTCATTTCATCTGTGGCTACTTTCACACCACATGACAAAGCTGTGTAGTGGCTATCAAGTCCATACAGCCTACATAGCCTAAAATAAAAATATTTACTACCCAGCTCATTACAGAAAAGCTTTCCAACCCTGCTCTGCAACACTGCAACTGACTCACGTTTGTTTTATTTTTATTTCACCACAGCATGATCACCTTCTAAAGTATGATTACATTTAATAATTTTAAAGGCAACTGATTCTAAGTCAACAGCTTGTTAAAATAACTCCTCTTCTAGTCTTCTACTCTTACCCGTGGGTTTTTATTCAAATTTAAGCCCAGACTTATGCTGTGTAGGAGAAGTAAAAGGCAAAATTAATGGAGGGTTAAACAGGCTATGTTAATATCCCTTCATCCTCTCTGTCCATTTCACAAGTCTTTGTTACTCCATTAAATTAAAAAAAAAATGTCACAGTCAAATTTTTAAGATTACATGTTTTGACCCAGAAACATATGTTACATCAGGATTTTTGCTACTGAACGTATTTATTTTATACATGTGTGAGTAGTTTATAATTCAAAAGACTCCGGTAGTATTGAATAATCCTGAAAAGATTCCATTAGTTTTTGGCTACTGAATATTTAAGTTTTAACACCTACATAATTAGAGGTTTTAAATTCAACATTCTCTAGCAATATTAGAAATATCTAGTATACGAATGTTGTTAGCAGTATTATACCCCTTAAGATTTGTAATAGTGAGAGAATAATTTTATCTTCAGAAAAAGAAACAGATGCAAAAGAGCTGGCTACAGTGTAATTTCCCCTCAAAAGTCAAATGTGTTATGAAGTAATTTTTACAATGCTTCTCCACCAAGGAAAAGGGCCGTGCTCTATGCCACCTTTTATTTTATCTGCGAATGTTCTGCAGGGTCTTATGATTCTACCATAAACAGGGATCTGAGGATCTGAATATTCTACACCCTGGGAGTCCGTGGAAGCCCCTGGAGAAAGATCTCCGTCTTGCGAAGAGAGTGGAAAGCACTGGCAGAAGCACTTTCTTGTTCTTTGTGAACAACGACCCGGTGACCTCCAGGAAATCAGTGAACACATCCAGAGGAAGCAGACCCCTGCCTTCCACAGGTGATACCGGCAGAAGTGTATAAGGAAGGAAGACGAGGCTGTGGCTGTTACTAGAACTGTCCATCATTAGCCCGTGGAGACAGTTGTTTCTAAGTCTCCTCATTATATAGTATTAAATTACATCCAAAAAACACTGTTGAAAGTCGTCGTATGGGAAAACATATTAGATGACTAAAGAGGAGAAAACAGCACAGAGCTCTCCAAAGGGACCCGAATACAGCCTCGCCCATAGTTGAGATCAACCCCACAAACAGCCACATAGAAAGAGACCCGCAGAATTCCACGACCCGTCAGAATATCCAGACCTCACAGAGCCACAGGGTAGCAAGGCCCCTCCTGGGGAGTTAAAAATCCCTGAGGTGCAGCTCTGAAGGTCATTCAGTGAGGCACTGAAGGACAGCAGAGCATGGGAGGGCTGTGAGCGTCCCTCGCCAGGTGCAGGCAAGGCTGCAGGGAGAGCAAACCCAGGGGCATCCTGGCTTTATAACAAGCCACCGTCATAGAAACAAAGTCACTTGCCGGACAACCAGTACAGTCTTGTGGGAGCAAGAACTCACCACCACTAAAGGCACCAAGCTAGTCATGAGAGATCCATTTCAAGTTAATTGTTTTGTATGATGTGAAGTAGAGATCTAGCTGAATTTTTTTTTTGCAAGTGGAAACTCAGTCATTACAGCACCTCCTGTAGAGAAGACTATTCTTTCTGCACTTCTTTAGTGTATTCATATAGCAAATTACATTGTTTTAATTTTAACTGTTAAATGAACCTTGCTTGGCCAGGATAAGACACACTTTGTGATGATCTATTATCCGTATTATATATCACTATTTTCTACTTAAAAAAATTGTCTTGAGAGGTGTCGTGCCCATGTTCAAGATGGATAATATAAGGTCCTATAGTTGGCTTTTCTTTAAATGTCTTTCTCTGGTTTTAGTAGCAGGATAATTATGATCCCACAAACTGAGTTGGGAAGTGTCCCTCTCTACTTCTACTATCAGAAAGAGTTTGTGTAGAATTTAAAATATTTTTTCCTTAAGTATTTTTTTTTTTTTAAAGAATTCACCAATTTAGTCACTTGTGGATAGAGTTTTCTTTTTTGGAAGGTATTTAACTATAGATCAATTTCTTTAATATACATAGACTATTTGAGTTATGTATTCCTTCCTCATGAGCTTTAGTACTTTGTAGCTTTCAAGGAATTTGTCCATTTCATCTAACTTATAAAACATAAGGCATAAAATAGTTCCTAATATTTATTTTTCATTCTTTAAGTGACCTCAAGCTGTGTAGAATTGTTCCATATTTTATTCCTGATACTGATAGTTTCCATCTTTTCTCTTTTTGTTTCTTGGTTGATCTGACTCATTGATTAATTATATTGATCTTTTCAAACAAAACATTTTTGGTTTTACTGATATTTTTCTATATTTTTTCAATTTCATTAATTTCTTCTCTCATATTTACTATTTCTTTTTTTCTATTTGTTTTGGGTTCACTTTACTTCCTTTTACCAGTTTTTAAGGTGGAATCTAATCAATGATATCTGAATTTTCTTATAGAAGTATTTGACATTACAAATTTCCCTCTAAGCACTGTTTTATCAGCACCTCTTACATTTTGAAACATTTTGTTTTATTTTTATTCAACACATAATATTTCTTCACGTCTTTCTGACCTCCTCTTTCACCCACATGTTATTCATAAAAGGGTGGCTCAATTTTTAAATATTTTCAGATATTCCACCTGTATGTCAACTATTGACTTACTGGCTTAATTCTACTATGTCCAGAGAACATAGTTTGTCTAAATTTAATTTTAGAAAAAAAATATTAAGGTTTGTTTTATGCCAGAATATGGCCTACCTTGGTGAATAATCCATACACACTTTAAAAGAATGTATATTATTCTGCTATTGTGTTGAGTATTCTATAAATGCATTTTCTATAAATGCTCAATCTGTGGGTAGTTTTTTTCAGATTGTCAATACCCTGACTAACTTTCTACTTGTTCTCTCCATTGATACAGAAAACTCGAAGTTCTCTACTACAATTATGAATGTGACTATTTTCTGTTTTATTTCTAATAGGCTTTGCTTTATATATTTTGAAGGTCTTTTATCAGGTGCACACACATTTAGGATTATTATGGCTTCCTAGTGGCTTGTCCCTTTTACACGCCCTGCTTGCTTCATAGCACTATGTGATTAATCAAACTGCCTGAAGCTTTGCATTTAAATAATCTAATTTCTTGTCGAGTATATTATTATTTGATTAGAAATAAATCCAAATATCTTTTCTAAAGTGCAAGAATATTTAAAAGTTAGTAATCAGAACCTTGGATAATTTTATATCACCAGAGTTTGCAGGAAATATTCTGAAATAAAAACTTTAAAAGTTAGCATCATCAAAATTAAAGGTAATAGTGTAGAAAAAATATTCAAACATTGCAATGATCATGATTATGTACAGCTCTTTCTTGCCAATTTTCTGTCCTTTACATTAAATCCTTTATCACTTAAATTCACATAAATGCATAAAATTGATAAAATTTGTTTCCTCCTATCGTGCTATGTTTTTTATTTTACTATTACAGATGTTTAAAAAGTAAAATGGTCTACATTTTCCATCACACTACACTAAGAATACTATCCCACAAGGAAAAAATATTATGTACTTGACACAATTTTAGATGAAAAATGACCAAATCATCAAGAAAAGCTCGAAAATATAATTTACATGCTATAAAATTCAACTTCTTAAAGTGAAAAATTCAGTGCTTTTTTTCGTGTATTCATGAACATGTGGAACCATCACGACTGTCTAGTGCCAGAATATTCCATCCCAAAGAGAAACCCACACCAGTTAATAGTCACTCGCCATTTGCTCCTCTCCTGGCTCTGGAAACCACTAACTTTCCTGTGTCTTTCAGTCTCTGGATTTGCCTCTTCTTGATATTCCATGTGCGTATTATGATTATACAATACATGGCCTTTTGTCTTGGGCTTCACTTACATAGATTAGTTGTCAAATTTCATTCATGTTGTCATATGAATCAATGCGTCTTTTTTATGACTGAATAATATATTTGTAGGAATATACCACATTTTGTAGGAATATACCACATTTTACTTATCCATTCACCTGCTGAACATTTCAGTTGCTTCTGTTTTTTGGCTATTATGAATAAGGCTGCTGAAACATGCATGCAGAAGTTTTTGTGTCAACACATTGTCTGAGTCCAGTTTGTGTTGCTATAAAGGAATATGTGAAGCTGGGTTATTTACGAAGGAAAGATGTTTTTTTTTAGCTCAAGCTCTGCAGGCTCTACAGAAAGCATGGCACCAGCATGTGCTCAACTTCTGGTGAGGGCTTTGGAGATGCTGCAAAGCATGATGGAGAAGGTCAAAGGGGAAGTGGGCATGGGTGAAGGGGGAGCAAACCCAGGGGCATCCTGGCTTTATAACAAGCCACCATCATAGAAACAAAGTCATTTGCCAAAGAACCAATACAGCCTTGTGGGAGCAAGAACTCACCACCACTAAAGGCACCAAGCTAGTCATAAGAGATCTCCTCCCGTGACCCTAACACCTCCCACCAAGTCTCCCTCCCAATAGGTGACATTGGGAATTGAGATTTGGGGGGAATAAGCAAACCATATCCAACCATTGCCCAAGAGTTTTGAATTCTTTTGGATATATACTGAGGCATGGAGCTTCTGGGTCATATGAGAACTCTTAAGTTTAATCATGTGAGGAGCTGCATCATTTTATATTGTACTAGGAATGTAAAAGTGTTCCAATTCCTCTGCATCTTCTCCAACATGTCAAAGTGTCTTTTCATTACAGCTGTCCCAGTGGGAGTCAAGTGTATCTCAATGTGGCTTTGATGTACATTTCCCTCTGGCTAATGATGTTAGGTGTCTCTTCATCTGTTGTTGGCAACTTTAATATTTTCTTAAAAGAAATGGCTACTCAAATCCTTTGCCCATTTTTGAGTTGTATTTTGTCTTTTTATTAAGTTGTAAGTGTTCTTTTTATACATTCTGGACACTAGCCCCTTATCAGATAAATGATTTACAAATATTTTCTCCCACTGTCTCAGTTGTCTTTTCACTTCTTTGATAGTGTTCTTTGAAACCCAAAAGTTTTAGTTTGATGAAGTTCAATTTATCTACTTTTTTTCATTTTCTTGTGTTTTTATTAACTAAGAAAACAATACCTAACCCAAGATAATGAAGACTTACACCTATGTGTTCTTTTAAGAATTGTGTAGTTTTAGCACTTACATTCATGTCTTCGATCCATTTCAAGTTGATTTTTCTATATGATGTGAAGTAGGGATCTAGCTGCATTTTTTTTTTTTTACAAGAGGAAACTCAGTCATTACAGCACCCCCAATAGAGAAGACTATTCTTTCTGCACTAGAATTTCTTGACATTTGTTGGAAATCAATTGACCATTAATGTGTGGGTTTGTTCCTGGATCCCCGATTCTATTCCATTGAGCTATGCCTATCTCCATACTAGTATCACACAGTCTTGATTACTATAGCTTTGTGTTAAATTTTAAAATTGGGAAGTATAAGTCCTCCAACATGTTTCTTCCTCGAGATTGCATTGGCTCTTCTGGGCCTCTTGCATTTACATAAATTTTAGGACTAGGTGTCATGTCTGAAAAAAAAAACAGCTAGAGTTTTTGTAGAAATTGTTTGAATCTATAGATATGCTTGGGTAGAATTTCCATATTAACAATGCTAAGTTTTCTAATTCTTAAACATAGATATATTTTCTTCTATCTAGGTCATCTTTAAGTTCTTTAAAATATGTTTTGTAGTGTTCAATGTGCAAGCCTTGAACTTCTCTTATTAGTTATCCTTATATATCTTATTTTTTAATGCTATTAAAATTTGAACTGCTTTTCTAATTTTACTTTTGGATTGTTCATTGATACTGTATAGAATATAATTAGCTTTTATATATTAATCATTTATTCTATAACCTTACATTTGTTTATTAGCTCTAACAATGTTTTGAGACTGACCTTAGAACTTTCTATATATAAGATAACGTCATCTGCAAATAGACATATATGTTTATATTCATTTTCATCTGAGTGTTTTTTTTTCTTTTTCTTGCCAAGTTTCCTTCCTAAATCTACAGCACAACATTAAACAGGAATGGTGGGAGTGGCTATCCTTCTTTGTTCCTAATATTAGGAAGAAGGCACTCCTATTTTACCATTAAGTATCATGTTAGTTAGGAATTGTTTATAGTTTTTTTTATTAATTTAAGGAATTTCTTCCTATCCCTAGTTTAAGTTTTTTCTAATGAAAATGTATTGGATCTTGTCAAATGCTTTCTCTGCATCTGTTGAAATGATCTTTTTTCTTTGCATTATTCATGTTGTATATTATAATAATTGAATTTCATGTTTTGAACCATTCTTGCACTCTAGGGATAAATTCCAGTTGGTCGTGTCACAGAAATCTTTTTATTTGTTGCCTTATTGGTCGCTAGAATTCTACTGAGGGTTTTTCGATACTCACAAATGGCATTGATATGTGGTTTCCTTGTGGTATCTTTATCTGGCTTTGTTATCAGGATAATACTAGCCTCATGGAATAAGTTACAATGTGTTCTTTCCCTTTCTATTCTTTAGAAGAGTTTATAAAGAATTGGTACTCATGTTTCTTTAAACTTTGGGAGACTTCACCACCTGTCTGGTGGAGGCCTTTTCTTCATGAGAAGTTTTTGATAATTAACTCAATCTCTTTACTTGTTATAGGTCTATGCAGGTTTTCCATGAAAACTATCAGTTTTGAAAGTTTGTGGGGCTTTTCAAAAATTTGGCCATTTTGTCCATGTTTTCTAATTCATTAGCATACAATTATCAACGATTATCATTTATAACCCTTTTTATTTTTGAAAAGATAGCAACAACCCCCTCTCTCTTTTCTGATTTAATAATGTGATAATAATGTGAGCCTTCTCTCCCCACTGTCTTCAGTCTAACTAAATACCTGTTAATTCTTTTCATCTTTTCAAAGAACCAGGTTTGATTTTGTTAATTTTTAAAATTATTTTTCTGGCCGGGCGCGGTGGCTCACACTTGTAATCCCAGCACTTTGGGAGGCCGAGGCGGGCGGATCATGAGGTCAGGAGATCGAGACCACGGTGAAACCCCGTCTCTACTAAAAATACAAAAAATTAGCCGGGCGTGGTGGCGGGCGCCTGTAGTCCCAGCTACTCGGAGAGGCTGAGGCAGGAGAATGGCGTGAACCTGGGAGGCGGAGCTTGCAGTGAGCTGAGATTGTGCCACTGCACTCCAGCCTGGGTGACAGAGTGAGACTCCGTCTCAAAAAAAAAAAAAAAAAAAATTATTTTTCTATTCTCTATTTATTTCTTCTTACATCTTTACTATTTCCTTCCTTCTACTTGCTTTGGGGTTAGTTGTTTCTTATTTTATATTCTCTGCAAACGGAATATTTGATTATTGATTTTCGGTCTTTCTTCTTTTTTAATACAGATGTTTAGAGTTATAAATTCCCTTCTAAGCACTGATGTAGCGGCATTCTGTAAGTTTTGTTATAACATGTTTTTGTTTCATTTATCTCGAAGTATTTTATAATTTCTGTTGTGAATTCTCTTTTGACTCACTTATTATTTAAAAGTGTGCTGTTTAACTTCCACATATTTGTAAGTATTCCAAACTCCTTCTGTTACTGATAAACGGTGTCTTTCAAGTCTCCCATTTTCATGTTGTTTTTCTCCTTCATTGCTCCATTCATTATTAAAAGTGGGATATTGAAGACTGCAAATATTCACTTTTGTTAAGTTCTATATTTCTTCCTTTAATTCTGTCAGGATTGCTTCCTGTATTTTGCAGCTCTGGTCTTGTAACTGCCCAAGGGTCTCTTCCTGCCTGCTGCATAAAGAGTGACCACAGGATTGTAGTAGAGAAAGAGAGTGACAGACACAAGGCGGGCCATGCCACTTGGGAGATGGAGTTTGTACTCAAATCATCTCTTTCAAAGCTCACAGATATTTTTTCAAAGGCAGTTTGGGGGAAGGGGCAGGAAAGGCCGGGTAATAGGTGCTGACTGCAGCTTGGCTGGGGCAGAGATGAAATCACAGGGGGTGGAAACTGTCCTGTGGGCTGAGTTGTGGCTGGGTGGGGCCACAGGAGCAGGAGTGAGGTTGGCCGGTCTAGATAGAACCATGGGCGTGATGCATGCAAAAAAGCAGAAAAGATGTCTCAAGAGTTCAGTCTTTGGTTCTACAACAGTGATGTTATTTGCAGGAGTAATTGGGGAATTTGCATACCTTATAACCTGTGGAATAATGGCTGGCAATCATCTCTCACTGCCTTAGCAGTCCTCAGGCTCCTCTGCTCCGCCTAGCCTAGTGCCTCTTGTTAGCTTACAAAAGCAGCTGAGTTTCCCACCAAGACCTATCATCATTTTTAAATGACTTCCAAAGGCATCCTGGCCCACTAGCCCAGGAATAATTAAGGGAAAGGCAAGGTGGGGGGTGGATTAGCTTTCACTGTCATAATTTTCTCACTGTTATAATTTTTGTGAAGGTGGTTTCAGTGTAAGGTATTTTTGGCAGACGTCTTCCTGTTCAGTGGATCAAGAGTAAAACAAGTGTTTATTGTTAGACTCTGGCCAGAAAAGTGATCATACCAGAAAATACTCCCTTTTTGTGAACATGTTATTCGAGGACTAAAAAACATGGAGCACTATTTCTAGAAATGATGCTATGAACAAGTAAAACACTAGCTGAAGAGAATAATGTAGTCACAGATGTAAGACCATGAGAAAAACAAAACAAAACCGAATACACATTAAAGCAGCCACTCAGGCATATATAAAGATTCGCTGTGGTTTCAGGCCATAGTGATCACAGTTTGTGGTGATTTTGTTTATAATACAAATTCCAGAGGAAATAAAATGTTTCAGCTGGAATCCCTGGGTATATTATATTTGTTAAATTT
>NW_026652278.1:177205519-177270725 GCF_009828535.3 Hylobates moloch
AGCATCTATCTATCTATCTATCTATCTATCTATCTATCTATCTATCTATCTATCATCTATCTATCTATCTATCTATCATCTATCTATCTATCTATCTATCATCTATCTATCTATCATCTATCTATCTATCATCTATCTATCATCTATCTATCTATCTATCTATCATCTATCTATCTATATCTATCATCTATCTATCATCTATCTATCTATCTATCATCTATCTATCTATCTATCTATCATCTAATCTATCTATCTATCATCTATCTATCTATCTATCTATCATCTATCTATCTATCTATCATCTATCTATCTATCATCTATCTATCATCTATCTATCTATCATCTATCTATCATCTATCTATCTCTCATCTGTCTATCTAGTGAGTGGGAGGAAAAGAAAAAAGAATGTTTGGCTAATGGAAAATTCTCATATAATATCTATTCATATCACGAGTGTAAGAAGATTTTGATAGAAAAGCAAAACAAACACATTTGATCATTCAGTGTGAACTCCCTTTGCTCAGTTGGAATTTGTTTTTGACATATCTGGGTTTTCTCACCAGCTTCTAGTTAAAACAGTGAAATTTTGTATTGCAATTTTGTATAGGAAAGACAGTAAATTAGGGATAAGACCCTGAGTGTCATAACACTGTGAAATCTCACAATTTTAAAAGTTTTATTCATTTACTAAACACGTGTGATCATCTATAACCCTGCATTATGGAATAGTTGTGAATTGTGAGATTATTTAATAATAAAGAAGTGTCTTCTCATTTCAGCCTCTAAGCATTGTGGAGAGCTGCTAATATCAAATAAAATAAATTTTCTGGCCACATCATAGAACTGATTGTAGCAGTTGTAGCCATCTCCAGTTGACCAGCTGGCTGTTTTAACATTAACAAGAACTCTGCAGTAACTTCAGAATTCAACCTTGGGAGCTAATTTCAACTTACCTAATAGTGTGAATAGTTTTATAAAGCATTCATTATGGAGTTATTATTCTTTGGAATTTATGTGAATTTGGTCTACAGTGAAAGGAGTTTGGCACTTAGTCTAAGGAATTATCTGTTTTATCGTTAAATATTACATTTCTCCATTTTTCTTAAAAGTTGCAATGCTACCTTTGGCACTACCTGAATGAATTTTTGTTGGAAAAGATGCTAACTTCAGTTTTTAAATGTGGGTTTTTTGTTTTTTTTTTTTGTCCAGCAAAATATGAACAAAAACCTAAGAAAGTGACATGGAGCTAAAGCAGTGGCCAAAATTGCCTGAGTTAATGTCTTTAATTAATTGGCCTTAGTGTGTAAGAAACAAAATAATGTTTCCTGTTTTATACTTGCCCATTTTTAGTAGTTTATTAATGTCAAACTTAAAAAATAACAGTAATTGAATATGATTTCTATGGTAAAAAACTTGTGTAAAGCAGGAGTAATAAATGTGTTTTTATTTTACTTATACCTAAAAGAAGAATTTCTCACTTAACTAGGTTGAGATAATATGTATTTGCATTGATTTGTCTCTGCTATATTTTTATATGGAGCATGTTCAGTTGTATTTTGGTAGATATTTTGAAATAAAATTTTCAGCCTTGTTGCAATAAAAATAAATCTAGAAAATTGACTGATATATTTCCCGAGCAAAAATATCGTTACTAATCCTAGCGGTGCAGTGTGGCTCATTATTGCATGTCCTCTAAATTGATTTTACTCTCCAGAGTTTCAGAGACCTGTTTTCAATATACCGTTTACTGTTATTTCTATGCAGATTTGCAATATCGGAAAATTACCTGCATGATTTACTGTTGTTTATCTGGAATCCTTTTAAGAGAAAAGCACTGCAATTGATCTTAATAGAAACATGTTCACAGAAAATTTAGCATGAAGAGTACAACCAAGACTCCTTAGATTGCTTTAATATTGAAAGAAGAAACACAAAGAAATATGTTTGTGTATCAATAACTACGTTTTGTAATACAATAAAAAGTTAATTACCAGAAGGCAGTTTTACCAAAATAATGTACTGCCTTGCTAAAGCTGCCTTTTTTGTTTTCCAAAGAAAAACAATACAAAACAGTTATGTACTGACAAGTTAGCAACAAGTTGGAGGATTAAAGATTCAACAGAACTGTGTCAAGAATGTTGCAGATTATGATACAAACCATTGTGAGATTTCTTTTTCTGAAAATACGTGTGAGGATTCCCATGTGAGTTCCGCTCAGACAATGCAACACACTGCTTCATCGCAATTAGATAAGAAATCCTTTTGTTTAGTTATAAGTAGAATGAGACATAAAATATCACAAAAGTGGAAGATCTTTTCTGCTATGCTACTGCAGAGTTCCTAAGCTTGCAAAATCTGAAATAGCTTATAGTTTTTTAAACTTATTTCAATACTTAATAATAGTTAAGTGAGCATGGTTTCCAAACCAAGCATCAGGACATATGTTCCAACACTTCTTATTCTCCTCTCCTAGAACTAGAACATTCTATTTGGAACTTTGTTCTGCTGATGAATGTGGAACATGAACAAACATGAGTAAAATAATAGAAAAAAAGGCTGATAGATCAACCAGGTGAAAGCAATGATCCATTTAGTCAAAAAGATTCTAATTTAACATCTCTCTCTTTTAGCACTATGCTACGATTTAGAAATGTAAACAAGACCGCATGTTCTTTGCTCAAAGGAGCTAATTTTGACAAGTCAGAGGATCTTGAAATACTGGAAATATTAAAATACTGAAAGTGTCTGATATGAGACATTGGTGACTGCTCACTGGTTTGTAGTTTGAGTTCAGGCAACCAAACCAAAACAAAACAAAACTCTAACAACCCTCAGAATTAAAAAACGTAATTCAGAGCTGCTACATGTTTAAAGCAGGCATGAGTTGTGGAGATACCCAACGGAAGGAAGGGAAAGCTCCTTAGAAGTGGTCATTTTTGTGGCTTTGAGTGAATTAACATGGTCAAAGAACTCAAAAGGAGCTCTTTAGAGAACAGTCAGCACTGCAAAGGGTCCTTTAAATAGGCAAGTAAAATTTAGAATATAAAATTTAGAATAATCAATATTGATATCTTACATGTATTTTCATATTTGCAGTGTAACCAGTTTACCACTTTTGCTAGTCATAATAATTTAAAGTTTTAGTTTTAACCATTAGGGAATTGTGAGTGGTAAGCGTGGAAAGTAGGGAATCCACTTCTGCTTCTTAGAAAACATTTTCAATAAAGTTGAAGATTTTTTTTAATGGGTTCTACTTTTTTAAGAGCAGCATAAAGAATTCAGGCAATTCCAATCTATATAGTGTAAATATGAAAACAGGACAAAAATAGTAGAAAGAATCATTTGAGGGCATTGGAAAATGACCAAAGGCCAGCAACAGTGAGACAAATGTTTGCTATGAAAATCTGCTTTACCACATCAAGTAAAAAGGTCAGCTTTGGGGGATTTGCATAGGGATATTCCCAACTTCCCCCAATTTAGGCAGTATAAGCCCGTGACTTTACCAGTTAGAGGTGGTAGACGAGGTTTGGGGTAACCAATAAAGCAGCTAAACATTTAAGGATGATAGTTTTGAAATAAGAAGGCTCAGTCACATACAGAAGCCTCATAAAAGGGATGAGACACTAAACAGATCATCGCACAACTACTAAACGATGCACGTGTGTGGAGATGACAGAAAGCGCAGTAAAACTGAATCTTTGGAAAGAACTGTGAATTCGCTGATCTTTGACTGTGTTCTTTAACCTGAGCCATGCCTGAGTGACAAAGAGTGGGAATCTTTCTGGCTTGGGGTGTTTCAGCATAGCCTCTGCATAAATGACTGTGTAATCACTAAGCAATAGAGCTGAAGACCCCAGAAAGCTAGCCATGAGCACATACACAAATAGGTACTCCCAATGGGAAAATGGAAATATTGAAAAAGAAGTAGAAGTTTTAGAGATTTAAAAAGGACAATGTATGGAATTAAAAAAAAATAACTAGAGGCTATAACAGCAGATTTGAGATGGCAAGAGAAAGAATAAATAAACCCAGAGTTAGATGAATAGAAATAATCTAATATGAAGAAATTGCTTTTAAGATGAAGGAAAATAAGAGCTTCAGAAATCTGAGGGCTAATTTCAACAAAGCCGTAATTAAAATTCCCAAAACACAGTAGAGATAGGGAGCAGAAAACCAAATTTAAGTTATGGCCTAAAACTTCTCGACTTTTATAAAATTTTAAATTTGTAGGTCAAAGAAGCTCACCAAACCCCAAATAAGATAAATGCAAAGAAAATTATGACTAGACACACAGGCACGCTCTTGTAAACCACAGATAATGAGAAAAAACTTAAATAATATATCACATGTAAAGGAAAGAACGATACATAATGGTTAACTTCAGAAAAAGCAGTGGACAGAAAACATTAGAATGATATAAAATCGACCAAGAATTCCATATCCAAGAATACTACCTAGTAGAAATGAACATGAAATAAAACATTTCCAGCTTATCAGAAACTTAGGAGAATTAGTTGTTAACAGGCATGCCCTACATACAAGAAATGATCCAGTTAAGTCGTTCAGGTCTGAGGGAGAGTGTACCAGATGAGACCTTCCATGAACAAAAATAGAAGCACTGAAAGAGGTAAGTATCTGGGCCAACACAAAATATTATACACACATGCACACACATATTCATACATAAATGTCTGTATATACATTCTTTTCGTCTCTCAATTTTTTAACAGCATATGATTGTATAAAGCAAATGTTGCAACACTGTTTCTTTTTCCGTTTATTTTATGTGTTTGTGTACAACATTTGAATATAATGAAAAGGCAGACTGAATGAAGCAAATTTTCTATATTCTGTAAGAAATAAGTCAACGTTAAATTAAAGTCGATTTTGATAAGTTAAAATAATATTGTCATCACTAGAGCAACTCTGAAAAAAATTCAAAGATATATAGCTAACTACTCAGTAGTGGGATTGAAAAGATACACTACAAGTGTCTGTTCAATACAGAAAAAGGCAGTAAAGGAGGAACAAAAAAAAAGAAATAAGACTAAGAGAAAACAAATAACAAAATGTCAGTCTCACCACCCTACTAATAATCATTTTAAATGTAAATGGACTAAATATTCCAGACAAACTTCAAACATTATTAGATTTTTTTTTAAGCAATAAAAATAGACTTAAGACTAAGAAATATTTACAGCAACAAAGAGATATTTTGAAATGGTAAAAGAGTTTCAGGGAAGGAAGATGCAACATTTATAAATTTTCTTCCATCAAAAAACAGATATCCAAAATAATTACAACAAAATATGACATAATTAAAATAAGGGAGAAAATTACAAATGTTAATACTTTAGGAATCTATAAAAGTAGTACAAAAATATTATAAGAATACAGAAGACTTGAACAAGAATATAGATTTCTTTAACCTGACTGATACTTAGAAAATATTTCCTGCAATAAGTCAAGATTTTGCCTATTTTTGCAGGCACACATACAATATTGACATAAGATAGACAATATGGTGGCCTGTAAAACACACCTCAAAATTTAAAAGGATTAATATAATAAAGAATATATCCACTAACAACAGAGAAAAACAGTAGATACTAATAACAAATAAACTGGTGGAATTGCCTAGTAACTGAAAACTAAACACCATACTTTCATCTACTGGTCAAAGAAGAAATCTCAAGGAAATTAAAATGCATTTAACCGAAGGAAAATAAAAACATGAGGAAAATTGTCATATAGATAAAGCAGCACTTAGAGGTAAATTTATAGATTTTTATAAATTTCATAGAAATTTATTTCATTGTTGCTGCCTATAGAAATAATAGAAACCTCTATATAAACTTTTCCAGAAAATAAATAGTAATACTTTCCATTTTATTTTTTGAGTCCAATATTACCATAATACCAAAGCCAAACAAACTTTTAACAACCATGTAGATCAATATATGCAAGACCTCTTAATCAGATGTAAACAAAATAAATCCAACAATACATGTCAAGTTTAATGTATTCTGAATAACTCAGCATTATCTCTGCAATATAAAATTGGTTTAATATCTAAATCTATCAAAGCAATTCACCATATTAATTAAATAAAGGAGATTATATGATCATCTCCATTGATACAGAGAAAAAAGACACTGGAGATATTCAACCCTCATTAAACATATGTTCTCAGCAGTCTAGAGAAAGAACTCAGTAAAAGTAATCTACAAAATTCCTATGGACACCTTCAGAGTTAATAGTTGAAAACTGAATGCTTGATACAATATCAGAAACAAGGCAAGGATTCTCATCCTCACCACTTTTGTTTAATGTTTCATTGGGTGTTCTGGTCAGGACAATAAGGCAAGGAAAAGAAACAAAACTCATGATAGAGTGGGGAGAGAAAAAGTAAAGTGTCGTCAATGACATACAATCTTGTTTGTAGAATATTAAGAAATCTAAAAATAAGCTAGCAGAACTGACAAGTCAAATTAGCAAGTCACAAAAATCAGTGTAGAAATTTAATAACATTTACATATACTAGAAACAAACAATCTGCAAATAAAATTTTTAAAATACATTCTTTTTTTTTTTTTTTTTTTTTGAGACTGAGTCTCGCTCTGTCGCCCAGGCTGGAGTGCAGTGGCACAATCTCGGCTCACTGTAATCTTTATCTCCCAGTTTCAAGAGATTCTGCCTCAGCCTCCTGAGTTGCTGGGTCTACAGGCACCTGCCACCAGGCCGGGCTAATTTTTGGTATTTTTAGTAGAGACCGGGTTTCACCGTGTTAGCCAGGATGGTCTTGATCTCCTGACCTCGTGATCTGCCCGCCTCGGCCTCCCAAAGTGCTGGGACTACAGGCATGAGCCACCGCGCTTCACCAAAATACATTCTTAATAGCAGCACACTGGCTTCAGAAAGCTTTGCTGTTGGAAATTCAGAACTTTCTTTTGTTCTGGTTAACCTACTTCTTACAGCCACATCCCAGACCACGTAATCATTCAAAAGTATTCTGTCTCTCAAAGTGTAAATCCTGAGATTCTCCTCCTATGTGTTTCTCTTTCCCTATCCTAGCATTCCATGCCTAAATGAGACTCAATACCTTTTCTTATGAATCCACCATCTAGAATGGAACATGGGTATTACCCATGAGCTAAGTCAATATCCCACCATCTCCAAAACACTGGTGCTGTGACCAGAATTACCAGCCTTCCAAGGATGGCTGGGGGGAGGGGAGGAAAGGCTTTGCCCCAGAAACTACGTTGAACCTGGGCACTGGAGGATGTACAGGATGTTCTCAAGTTAAAAAGGGATGTATCACTTCTTTGAAAAGCGCATGGGCAAAGGCGCAGTGCATTAGTCTGCCACTGTTGCATAATAAAAAAACCAACAGGCAGATAAAGCAGCAGAAATGTATTTTCTCACCGTTCTGAAGGCTGGAATCCAAAATCAAGGTGCTGGCAGGGCTGGTGTCTCCTGAGGCCTCTCTTCTCAGCTTGTAGACAGGTGCCCTCTTGCTATGTCCCCACCTGGCCTTTCCTTTCTGTGTGAGCATTGCTAGGGTCTCTGCCTCTTCTCGTAAGAAAGCTAGTTCTGTGAGACGAGAGCCCCATACTTACGATCTCATTTAACCTTATTTACCTTATTAAAAGGCCCCATGTCCGAATAAACGGTAAGGTTTCAGCATATAAATTGTGAGGGAACAACTTGGGGCATAACACACAGATGTATGTATGTGGGGAACAGGAAGAAACTAAGGTCAGGGAAATTTGAAAAGTAAGTTGAAAGCTAGTCTTTTGAATGTTGTTTGAAGGGTTTTGTGTGTGTGTGGGTTATGGAGAGGTTTGAAAGGTTTGCTCCACACTGCATAATTATGAGTTTTAGAAATGAAAACAATGGCAGGAGAGATGATGTATTAATGCAGAAAGTAGCTGAAGTATCAGAAGGTGTAAGAGGGCCTGAATTAAAGTGGTGGAGCCGAAAGGCAGGTGAAGTGGCTAAGTTAATCGACATTTGAGAAGGAGGGAAGAGGAGCAAAGGAACAGTGGTGCGGCCTGAGTGTGCTCGTGAAGCAGGGACGTTGTTGTGTGTGCTGGTGTCGGGGCCGGGAGCGTGCCGGGAGCTGCAGCCTTGGACACCACAGCCTGGAAGTGAGTGAAGGACACACAGGGTGGGCTGAGAGCGCACCTTTCAGGAACACCCACCTTTAAGGGGTAGATGAAGAGAGGATTGCCATACGAGGAGACCAGACAGTCATGTTCTGAGGGAAACGGAGTCTGAGAAAGTGTGTCACGGAAACCAAAAAAGAGAAAGTACCAAGGAAAGAAGAGGATTCGCAGGGTTAAACGTTGCCACCGTGTCAGACAGAATGCTCTGAAAGTGGAAGCCTGTGAGTTAACAGCTGGGAGTGCACAGGTGGCCATGCTAAAGCTGCTTCTTCAGAGAAGGAGGAGCTGAAGCCACGTTGTTGTGAGTTGAAATTAAATGTAAAGTCTTAGCCTTGCCTTTGAAAGATCAACTCATCTGACTAACTCTTCTAAGGAGGCTGAAAATAAAAAGACGGGGCTGAAGTTAATATTACTTTTAGGACAAGGAAAAACACGAGCGGTATACAGACAGGTAGGTTGGTAGATTTTTGGGTCTAGAGGATGACGGAGGGAGCACTTAACAAAAGCCCAGAGCCAGAGTGAACCTTCCACAGAGGTGTGCGCAGGGGTGCTTGGAGGAGGGTCTTTCTCTGTAACGGGAGGAAAAGTTCCCCAGAGCTGACACCCATCCAGTGCCTGTGGTTCAGTCGTGCCTGTGTTTAAAATACTGCAGTGCTCTCACAACGGTTGTGGTGTATGTGGCTCTGAGGGTTCACACGCCGAGCTCTCTCCACATCGTATCTGCCATTCCAGCCCACATCCTTCCCAGCAGAAGGCCTCGGAAACGTGCATTCTAGTTGTGATCACTCAGTGCCCGTTCCTCCCCAATTGCTGAATATTTTGAATATCACCCTGGATATCAAAGTTGTGAATACAGATTTGGGGCTTGACATGAGAGAAGCCAGGGAAGCCCATGTCTCCAGTTTTCAGGCATTCGCATGGTAAAATCACCTGCTGGAAAGGACCAAGCAAACATGCTGAGGGAGCATGAGAAGAAAGAAAAATCAGGGGCTGGGGTTTCCCGAAGAGTTTGAGGTTGGAGCTTGCACAAGTGTCTTGGTGCTATCACCACTGCTCTGTGACATGTTCTAAGAGGAGACAAGAACCTGGAGACCCAGGAGTTGACCCCATTTTTAAACTGGGCAAGTCTTGGCAGTGGAAAGACAGAGAAACAGGAAAATGGCGGGCACTGGTGAGAGCACTCTTACCAGACTGCGAGGTCCAGGCGAGGTGGGAAGGGACTTTAAGTCGGGGTGGGGACCCAGGACTATGAGAACAGGTCAGAATCAAGTGAAGAAAGGCTGTGGTAACAGAAGCCTAAGGCATAGGAGGGGAGAAGGGCTGAGGGATAGGATGCTAAGATAAGGAAAGAGAGGGAATAGGAAAATAATGTCAGCATTTCCAGTTTCAGAGACTGAGCAGTTTTGAGAGATGATGTGGTCTGGGATTCTGTCAGGAGAGACGGTGAACTGAAGAAGAAGAAATTTCCGAGTCAGGAAGAGCAAGGCTGTGTGACAGGGGCAGTGATGGTTGGGGTGGACACTGTGAGTTAACCAGGAGGACAGAAGGAAGTGGAATGGGAAAAACAAAGAGTGAGCCAAGTGGTAGAGAAACGTGACCAATGACAACACGAAGGAAGTTGGTGCCACATCCCGAGAAACCTCAAAGGCAGAGGAAACATGAGGCCGGTTCTCACGCTGGCTGTTATGTTTCCAGTGTGATTCAAACAGGGAGATGTGCAAAGGCCAGTGCTCATTATGAATGTGCGTTGCAGCAGATGTAAGATAAAACTGGTTCTTACTTCAAAGCTTTCTTTTCTAGCAGCACTGCCCACATGGGTCTATTTGCCAGAGAAAAGGTGAGGGGTGCCCCCCTGGACATACTCACACAAACTATGATCTGAAATCGTACTGTTTGAAACACTGGTAAAATCTAGTTGCTCAAGAAATGCATAACACTGCCTTACTAGTCAGAGCTCCAACATAACTCTCTGCAGTTATGTGAAGTGAGCAGTGCATTGTCATCCTGGAAAGCCTGGCTCCTTGGATGAACCTCTAATGATTTCTTGGCCTTTTATTGCTTGAGAGAGTAAGGGGAGTGGGACCGCTGAGTTACTGCAGTAAGAATGCTTGCCCTGGGATTTCTGCAGCCACCGACCTGGCTGACAGGTTATATTCTCTAGTCAGCATTTGCCTTTTTATTGTGATTTTGTTTTATGCATAGTGGTAATAAATAATACATCTCTCAGCACACGGTCCATTGCCATGGAATCCAAAAGCCATTCAGTATCGAACCTTCCCTTTGGAACTTTAAGTGCAGAGCTGCTGGTTGAGAAGGCCACGTCCCCCATATGCAGAGATAATAGAAAGTTAGAAGTTTAACACACCTGTGCTATGTTATAAAGCAAAGGATATACAGCAATGCAAGACCAGCATAACTCAAACAAGGTATCTTTCTTAAGCAGTAACAATCTCCAACCCATTAAAATGACTGATACTATTGCTCTGTATTTATATAGTGTCTTCCTACAAAGGAGCTTAAAATGTTTTACTAACATTTTCTCATTAACTCTCCCTTCATCTCCATGAAATATGTGGTGAGAGTTGGGACTGCTGTTTCTTCCTGCATTACCTGTGGTTAATGTGATGCCTGGCGAGGCTGTAAACCCAAGGTCATTCTGTGTGTTGGTGACAATGAGAGCTCCTTGCATTCGTTCCTCTCCTTTCCTGCATGTCAATGGTGATGTCTCAATCCAGCTTTTCTCTGTCTTCTCAAATTGGTGAGAATAGATCTGGTTGGGGATAACTGCTCTAAGACTATACATCAAATCGATGATAGTATCAGCAAACTTTCATTTATCTAAATTATTTGCCATTAATTAAATACTTTCATAATAATTATCTGTAATTTTTCTGATAGGCAATGGGGAAGAGATTATTATAAACAATAAAAGAACAATCATTAATCAGCTGTGCACATTTCTGCTTTTGAAAAATATGAACACGAGAGAGGAGAGAAACACTGAAAAACACAAGATCGATCTGAAAAACAAGTATGCTTTACACGTGTGGAATCACCTTGTCTTCTGTGACTGTGACAATCGTTCAAATAAATGTCTTCCCATTACCATAAGAGGTGAAATGGCACACAGCACATTGAACATTTTAATTAAGACCAAAATATTTCCTTTAAAAAATGACATCATGAAGCAACAAAATTGCCTTATTTATTTTATTTTTATTTATTTATTTTTTTTAGACGGAGTCTCGCTTTGTCACCCAGGCTGGAGTGCAGTGGCACAATCTCGGCTCACTGCGAGCTCTACCTCCTGGGTTCACACCATTTTCCTGCTTCAGCCTCTTGAGTAGCTGGGACTACAGGCGCCCGCCACCATGCCTGGCTCATTTTTTTGTATTTTTAGTAGAGACGGGGTTTCACCATGTTAGCCAGGATGGTCTCGATCTCCTGACCTCATGATCTGCCCGCCTCGGCCTCCCAAAATGCTGGGATTACAGGCGTGAGCCACCGTGCCTGGCCAAAATTGCCTTATTTTGATTAACATATTCAATTGCCTGAAATTGATTTTTTTAAAGGATCTTCAACTGTGACAATGTTTCCTTGTGCCTCTGTGGCTTTACCATACTGTCTCTTCACCCTAAGCAGTTCGTAGTTGTATCATTTCCTGAAGTCTTTCTGGAGCCCACAAAATTGTAGGTCTCTCCATCTACCGGGCTCCCACTGCACTCTGCAGGAGCGTTTCAATGTGGGTCCCTCCATCTACCGGGCTCCCACTGCACTCTGCAGGAGCGTTTCAGTGTAGGTCTCTCCATCTACCGGGCTCCCACTGCACTCTGAAGGAGCGTTTCTTGTGTAGCTCTCATCCCAAGATTCTCCGTGTGTGTTTATGTGTCAGCCTCCTGTCTTAGATTACAGCCAGCTAGTTATCAACTGTCGTGCCGGAGCCTGGTGTATGATACGCATTCTCACTGAGAAGAATGAATGATTTAGCCAGTCCCTGCTGGTTGCACCGCATCTTACTGCCTTACTCTATTTATTTACTGCATGAGTCTATAGCTAGAGAAATATAAATGAAGTAATGAATGAAGGCATCCGCTGATCGATAAATGTGCTGTGGTGAACATGAGGCTCCCTCCAGCAGTCTTAGAACAGTATGTCCATAGCAGGCTTGGCTTTCAGCATCAACGAGTCCATAGGTCATGTGCAAAATCAGCTATTACCCTGGGCCGTACAGGGAGCCTCTCAGTCTGCACAGTTGATTCACAGTGAGGAAAGGTATAGCTATTAGACAGCATTTTGTCATTGTTCACTGATGTGTCCACTTATGCTGGCTTATTTTCAAAAATAAATTGGTTGCTGTCTTGAGTATCTTCCATTAATCAAGTTACCAGCACAGGATTTAAAAACATTTTCTTTAACAGCTCTCAGTCTTTCTCCCAGACATGAGTAGAGCCATGACAATTGTAATATTCAAAATTATTTGATGTTTTCACTTTAATGGGACAGTTGGGGTCCTCATGGTAGGTTAATCCCAAGCTTTGCCAAGGATTATTGTATCTTCACTCACATCCCCTTCCTCATGAGTCCTTTCCACTTATTATCATTCTTTGGGTTTTTCTGTCACCGCACCCCTGTCATATATTCACACACGCGCGTGCGCACACACACACACACATACACACAATATGTGTATATACAATAAGTGTCTATTAGGGTAGCATTGTACAAATGGCAGGCATTCAATAAATGTTTAATATGCATTTTAAAACAGTGTATGCAAGACTAATCATCAAAAGTCATATGACTCTTCTCTTTTCATGTAGCATCCTTCAGAACTGCATTATAGAAGGGAGACAGCTTAAATACTCACGCTAAAGAAAATGTACATATATTTGTGATAACAATATTATATCTCACTTCATAAATTATTTTGGTGTAAAAATTTAGAAGTATATCTTAATCCTATTAAGAGACATTGTCAGTGAGATACATTTGATGTTAAATCATGTGATTAGTAACACTCAAATTCGCCATGACAAGGCGCTGCAATAAGAACTTTCCCAGATAATAAACTTGACCACTGGTATGCACTGCCAACCTAAGATAAGGATCAGCCTTCTCATAGGTTAAGAAAAGTACCTTTGATGTTATGTTTACAAAGTTCTATAATTCAGTATTTCCTTCAGCTCAGTGGGCATGATGGTGTTGGTTGAGACTTTAAAGATGTTATTGTCAAAATCATTTTACTTCTCATAAAGAAGCATTTTGCCTCATCAACTTCAGAGTACAGGTTCACTGGCTGCTTTGAAATGTTGAAATGTAAGAGATTACAAGCAACTATACTAATCAGTATGCAATTGTTACACCAAGATGCATGAGTTTTTCCATGATTCCTCTTTCTAGTAATAATTAATTACCTAGTGGGTTTATTTATTTAGAGTTTTGAGGATTGCAAGTATGTTTCTTTTTGTAAATAGATACTAATTATTCTAAGGAATCAAGTAGACATACAGAATGAACATTCCCTCAGTTTTTAAATTTTATTATAAATGGATTCCAGATCAGCACTTCCCTTATCCATGTATATGTGGCTGTCATCAGGAGGAGATGAACAGCTATTAACTACATTAATCCTTTAATTTAATATCCACTATGTGCCTTTTTCTATGCTATTTTACATGATCACATTCAACATTTTGCGTGGAATTTTACACTTAGCATTCTACTTTTTCTGAGTCTGATCTCCCCAAAGGTATCTTACCACAACAAGTACTGTAGTAAGAACTATTTTAAATGCCAGTTTTATACGTGTCTCAAATTCCTCTGGCTTAAAGACTCTCTTATTCTATCTCTTTAGAATAAATATATTTTTATTAAAGAAATCTCTTTTTAATAAATGACTATTTTTTTCTAATTTCCTCTTCCTCTTTTTTCTCCCCCTGGTGGTGTATGGGTCTACCAGGTGCCTAACCTCCCCTGTAACTATGCCCAGGGAAGCCTACTCCAGTCACTAACGCTGCTGACGAGTCACTCTACAATGTGGTGAGTAAAGCGACAGTGACTGCATTGTGTCTCATTGTGTCTCATAGCTTCTGTGCTTTGAAGTCGGAGGAGCTCCTCTGGCTCGTGGTTTCTCGATGAATTGCCCACAGGTGGTGGCTGAAGCTGAGACCACAGGAAAGGAATGGCTATGTCCTGGCCAGGCACCCAGTCACCTCTATGTGATCTCTTTGCATGGATTAGTTAGGGCTTCCTCCCCAGCTAATGGGGAGGGTGCTTGAAGGCAGAAATCTGTTTCCTTGAAAACCGAGCTCTTCAAAAGCAAGTATCCCCGTGGTCACCACCTTTCTGGACCCAGCCTAGGGAAGCACACAAGTTACTTCTGCTGCACTGTCCAGGTTACAGGCAAGTTACAAGCTCACTCAGATTCAAAGGAAGGGAACATAATTCAGAATGCTCAGTGCAAATATTGCCAAGATCCCTCTGCAAGAGCATGTGGAATGGGAAATATCCCTGTGGCCACTTTTGGATAATACAATGTGCCTTAGGGGCTCTGGTCATCGGTGGCCTGAGCCACAGAGGCTGCTCTTGTCAGTAGATTGGCCTGTGGTGATGTGCCACTGATCCTGTCTGGCGCCTGCCTCTGGCTCCCACATTCCTCTATTCCACAGGCTCCTGGTCCTACCCTGAGGGCTCACTGTCCTCTCACTGTCCTCTCAGCACCCCTGCTTTAATCACCAGGGCACGTGGAACCCCACACATTCCACCCACACTGTGGACAACGAGGAGTGTTATCTCAGGCTAACAGGAGTGTTATCTCAGGCTAACAGGTGTGTCCTGCCAATCCAAAGGAGGGGTTTCTGTTATTACCAGGGAAAGAGGTTTAACTGCCCACTGGGTTTTTCCTGCTTGCTGCACAAAGACAGACCACATTATTACAGTAAAGAAGGAGTTTAATTGATGTGAGGCTGGCCAGGCCATGTGGGAGACGGAGTTATTACTTAAATCAATCTCTTTGAAGGCTCTCATAGGTTAAGGGTTTTTCAAAGGCAGTTTAGGAGAAGGGGCAGTGGTGGCTAGGAAATGGATGTTTGCTGCTGATTGGTTGGGGTGGAGATGAACTCTTAAGCAGTTGAAGCTGCCTCTTGAGCTGAATTTCTCCTGAGCGGTGGGTGCTAAATGGGTGGTTTGGCAGGTCCAGTTGGAGCCATCTGTGTCAGACATGCAAAAAACCTGAAAAGCCATTTCAAAAGTCCAGTCTATTATAGTGATGTTATCTGCAGGAGTAATTGGGGAAGTTGTTTATCTTGTGACCAGTCTATACCTTAGCAGAATTTAAGCTCTTTTTCTCCCCCTAGCCCGATGGTCTCTCATTAGCTTTACAAAGATGGTTGAGTTCTGAGGAAAGGCTGTTATCATTTAAATTATAACCTAAATGTCTTCCAAATTTACCTAGGCCCAGGAATAATTAAGGCAACTGGAAAGCTAGAGGCAAAAGGAGGCGTTGGCAAGATGAGACCTCCCCTACTGCCATAATTTTCTCATGGACATAATTTTTTTTGAAGGCCATTTCAGAGGCCATCTAACCTTGGATGGCTTAGAACACTTCATCACTCTGTGGAGGGTTCTGTGTCCTCTGTCATTAGAGAGACCCTGTGATGGGAGGAAAAGGGAAAGAACCTCTGCTATTTCCCTTCTCACTCTTTCCTGCATATGTCCACATCTCTAAACAAGATCAAACCTATGGTTATTAACACATAATAAAACATCATATGCATTCATTGATCCAATGGATAGAATTCATTGAGCACTGGTCTGCGGCAGGCTCTCTCCCCATGAAGCCTGCATGTGAATGGAAAGGAATGACATGGGAAGGACAGACATTAAAGGCCATGGGAAGGGATGAGGAGACAGAGCACGACAGAGGGTGACATTTTGGAGACAGTGGTGAGGAGAACCTCTCCAAAAAGATGATTGTGAGCAGAGGTCTCAGAAAGTTCCAAAGCAAATTGTGTGTAGATCTGGAGGCAGAGCACTTGAGGCAGAGTGCAAGGCCCTGCTATGAAAACACAGGGTCAGGTTGCTAGAATAAAGTCAGTTGTAAACAGCTCAGATTGATTGAGGGGGAGATGGGCAAGAGAAGATGTTTGCAGAGTTGGAGACAGCAGGGATCCCCCGATGCAGGCCACGCAGGCCACTTTCGGGAGTCAGGATTTTATTCACTGAGGAGGCATGTCATGTGTGCCATTCTCATCTCACCTTTTTCTCTCTAACTTGCTTCCAGGGCCTGTCTACGTGGGTGTCATAGACCCAGACCATGCTGTTGTGGAGGCCAGGGGAAAGCTTCCCCTTTACCCTCTGAAGATTCGCTCAAAAATCAGCTCACGAAGGAGACTAACAGGAGAAAAGGCAGGCACATTTATTTGATCTTAGTGGAGCCTTCAGACCGAAGACCCAGAGATGCAGGCGAAATTGCCCATTTTTATGCTTAGGTTCAACAACGTATGGACAGCTGTGTGGAAATATGATTAAACAAAAAGGGTGTGATCTAGTGCTGAGACACTGACTGAGTGGGGACACCCAGCAAGACCTGACATGAAGATTCTTCCTGGCCTCTCTGAGCAGCATTCCTCCCTCCTGCTGTGGGGCAAGGCCCTCTCTGCAATGGGGTCTCATGACCTACAGTCAAACAAGGTAGGTCGGAGAGTGTCTTTACTGCCAGTTTTGCATGGAATTGAGGGGGCAAAGCTGGAATAATATTTTAGGTTTTATGGCTGGCATAGGGCAAACGGGGTTCTGGTTTCTATAATTTGCTTTGTGGAAGAGGGATTCTAGTTTCTATGGCTGGCCTCAGGGGAGAAAGAGACTGATAGGTGGGCAGGAGACAGTGAAAAACATTTGCTTCTGAGGCCTTCATTTTGGGTTATTGTTTTCTGAGTCCCAATACTATATACTACTTTATCTAACAAATGTACTACAATTTTTTATATTGTCCTCTTATTGATAAAATAAGTTTCCTTATACTGTTCACAAAGATGGTTTATTGTTATTTATGCTGGAAGTTTCTGTCTTAAAATAAGACATTGATTTATTTTCTTTTTTATTAATATTGTAAAATAATATAGTTTCTATGACCTGGTTTTGTGGGTTCTAATTTGTCATATTTTTACTTTGTTTTCTATTTCTCCTTCCTCTGCCCACTGTTGTATAGATTGCATTTCCTTAATTCTTAATTCCCATATTGGCTTTCTCCGGTTTGAAATTAAAGCAGTATACTTTTATATTTACCCTGAAATGGTCAACATGCATGCTTATCTTTGGAAAGACTAAAGTGGCTCAATATCTTTGTCATCTTCCCAAACAATACAATTCTATACTCTTCTCATCTTCCATATTTTTGAGATGTAGAATTTAATATTCATTTTTCTAAAAGTTTCACCAAAATTGTCTTAAGGTTTCTTTTCAATTCCAATCAACACCAGTCTAAATGTAACAACTTTTACCAACTTCTATGTATACAATTACTTTCTATCTATTTCTTCTTCTGGGTTTTTCATTGTTGAAGCACATCTTTGGGGAGAATTTTCAGCAAGGCTCTGTGAGTGGTAAACTCAGTCTTTTGTGTCTGAAATTGCCTTTGTTTTTCCTTACAATGATTGCACTGCCACCTGACATTTACCAATGCCAAAGAAAAATTTGTTGTCTTGTTCCTTTGCAAGTAACCTGCAGTGTTCCTCTGTTTGGGATGGTTCAACTCTGTACCGCAGTGTTCTAAGTGGGAAATTGTTTTTATTCGTGCTGCCTGAAACTTAATATAAATCTTCAGTCTGAGTACTCACATCTTTCTTTAATTCTAGAAGACTCTCGACAAATTTATTAGAGATTGCATCTTAACCATTGTCTCAATTCCCTGCTTTGAACTTCGAATAGATAATGGCTGGAGCCTGGGCTTCTCCCCTCCACGTTTCAAATTCTCTTTCATATTTTCTATCTCTTTTCCTCACTGGTCTCTATATTCAGTCATTTCCTCTTGTCTATATCTCACTTAACTAAGCGCAGTAATTTGCTAAGTCCACTAATACTTTATTCAATTTATGTAACGTATAAAATATCTGATTTTTTTAAAACAAGAAATTGTATTTTTTAAGAAAGTCTTGTTCTTATTTTATGTTTTTTCCTTTCTCTTTGATATTTGAAATCGCTTCAGAAGTTCACTTTTGGAGTACAGGCCTTCTGTTTCAATGCTGACGACCTCTCGTTGGGAATTCTCTCCCATCCATGTACTGTGAAATTCGACTCTGTCATTCTTGGCATCTGCTTGGAAGCCCAGCTCTGTGTGGATCCCGTTGTATCTTTGGGACAATGGGCAGTTTTTCTAGTTTCCACTTCACAGAGGAAGTACAAGGGTTCAAACATTTGCCCTTTTACCAACTCTCATGGTGGTTCTGGGCAAATTACTGAAATTCTCTAATTCTGATTTCTAATTCTCATTTCTGGTTAATTCTCTAAAGGCTTCCCTGCTTGGTCATGCTTTCCTATGTAATTTGTTTGTCTCCCTCTTTCTTTCTTTTTCCAAAGAAACCACATAAACCACTCAAAAATGGGATTGCTCTGCCTACCCTCATTTCTTTTTTTTTTTTTTCTTTTTTTTTTTTGAGACGGAGTCTGGCTCTGTCGCCCAGGCTGGAGTGCAGTGACGCGATCTCTGCTCACTGCAAGCTCTGCCTCCCGGGTTCACACCATTCTCCTGCCTCAGCCTCCCGAGTAGCTGGGACCACAGGCACCCGCCACCACCCCCGGCTAATTTTTTTGTATTTTTTAGTAGAGACGGGGTTTCACCATGTTAGCCAGGATGGTCTCGATCTCCTGACCTCGTGATCCGCCCGCCTCGGCCTCCCAAAGTGCTGGGATTACAGGCGTGAGCCACCGCGCCCGGCCCCCTCATTTCTTTTCTACTCATTATTACATTAACTGTGAGTAAATTGAGTTATTTCATTAAAAATCTCTAAGTCTAGGAAATTGCAACATTGAGACTCATTTTCCCAATCGAAACACTTGGACGTGGCTTCAGTGGTCTTCACTGGCCTTTGTGAAGTTGGTTGAAAATGATGTTTGGGGAAGTCTTGGCTGCAAAGTGTCTTCGTGGTTCCTGACAGGTCTCTGTGACTTTACCATCGCACACCCCACAGGAAACCTGAATAAGAGCTGCAGATGAGCAAAGTCCAACAGCATGTCTTAGCTGAGAACCTGCTTAAAGTCTCCCAGTGAAAACCGGAAGAAGCCTTTGGGTTGATGTGGAGTCACTTCCATAGAGCTAGAGATGAAACCTAAATGGCTCGGTCCTGGCTTTCGGTTTGGCCTAAATGGTCTGACCCTATTCTAAAATATTAACCTGACCTCAGGATTTCATTATCACATCTAGCTTTACACTCAGAAAAACTGAGGTCAGGTTAATATTTAAGAAATAGATGTGTCAGTTTCCTTATCTTATTCTTAGCTATAAACAATAGAATAGTATTTCATCCTTTAATTGAAGTATTTTAGTTATTTATATATTCTAAGTGGATGACTAATAATTCCATTTATTGGTCCTATGGCTAGAAGATTTATAACACCTATTTTGGCATATAATGTGTACAATTTCCCTGAGACGGATAATATATGGAAGATTGTAGAAAGCAATAAGAATGCAATGCAATAAATATTAAAATGCTGTCTCGTTCTATTAGTATATTAAAGTAATATAATTACTTGACGTGTTTCTTTCCAAGTATCGTTGGCACTGTAACTTGTTTTAGAATATACCTTAAATATGTTATATATTTTTATATAACATAGCAATTTATGACTGAATACTCTAAGAATTATGAATTGCATCAACAGGCATTTGAATCTACTCACCTTGTTTATTGCTCATTTGTGTATTACTCTGGGAATTGTGGCACATTTTAGTCCTATTATGTGTGGAAACAAATCATAGTTTTGAACATGTAAAGGTGTAAAGCCAGCCCAACAAGAAAGTTGCTATCAAGAAACATATTCTTTTCACAGTTTGAATGGGTAGCACCAAAGAACTAGCTGGCAAAATAAAACAAAAAATGTAGAAAGAATCTCATGTATCAAACAAGCAGCAAGAACACTTTGCTGGAAAGAATAGAACCAAGCATTGATTTTTATGTTCTACAAAACTAAAAAGATTGCTTTCAACATATTTTCCCACAGCGTGAAATAATTATTCTTTTTCTTTTATTATTTATAACTACCCTTTAGAAACCTGAAACTGGTTTTTTGAGGGTCATTCAAGAATTGCAAGAATACAAATGAATTTCTTTGCCCTTTAAAAGAAAGAGATTTGTAAAACATATTGTGGCATTGTTTGGAATCATTGGAGAAAATCAAATACATGATGCATATAGATACAAAAATGGAAAACGTTTGTTAAATATTTCCCTTAAAAATACCTAGATGAAACTAATCTACCTTTGTGTTTGACCCGTTAACACAATCATATGTAAGCCGTAAGAGAAATGAATAGTCTCTCTTAAAATAAAATACAAAAAGTTCCTATGATGCTATAGCATTTTAATAAACATTTCCCTATTTCCTAGGAAACAGTTTGCAGCAAATGCCTGAAAATAACGTATTTCCTTATTAAACAAATAAAGGCATAAACAACTTGAGTGCAATGTCTACACTGTTGTACAGAAGGGGTGGAATACGTGTGGATGAAGACAATTTGCAAACCACAGTCCTGTGTTACTAACGGCTGGCAAAGCTGGGGGCCGAATGAGTTCAAATACCTCACACAGCTTCAAGTTAACTTCAGGCTGATCAGTTAGCCCTGTGATTAATTATCAGAGGAAAGTGTTGGTAGAGGTTTAAAATGTACACATGCCTTCATGTTGAAAGATATACTCAAGGTTAAGAATGTTTAAAATGTACAATACATAGAGATATTTGGGAAAAAAGCTGTCTCACTGTTACTTTAATGCAGTAACAAAGACACTGTCATACAAAGCAAAGAGGAATGTCAATATTGTGCATGTTTTTTAGAATTCTGCATTTGGTGTTGCATATAACAGCAATGCTATTAGGAAGGAAGCTTTTTCCAAACTGTTTCTGGGTCTGTCTCACAGTTTGAATTCTCACAGTTTAAGGCATGTACTTGTCAGTAATGAACATAGCAAAATGTTGATCTCCGGCAGTGCAATGCAGAAGCAGCCAGTCATAACTACTTTGATTTCTATAAAGATGGATCTTATTCTGTGGGTGTGTCGGCTGAAATGGAGAAGCCCTTGGAGAAATTTAAGCTGAAGGCCTTGTCACTCTGGATGAATGCCAGCTCAGAAGCCTACCTGATGGCGTAGGAGTTACCACAGGACAGAGGGTCTGAGCTCAGAACCCTACCTGATGGCGTAGGAGCCCCCACAGGACAGAGTCAGAACCCTACCTGATGGCGTAGGAGTTCCCACAGGACAGAGGGTCTGAGCTCAGAAGCCTACCTGATGGCGTAGGAGTTCCCACAGGACAGAGGGCCTCTAATAGTCTAGACTGGACCTTTTGAATCAATGCTGGGAGTGCTTTGCTGACTACATAATTGTAGTTAGAAAAGAGTTTCCATAATTGACCAAAGTTATCAGGTTTCATACCTACTTTTACTTATGCTGACAGCTCACAATTGTGACACAAGGCAACTTCCAGGACTGCAGTGCTATTAAGTGGCAAGAGAAAAATGCAAAGCTCAGTGAGGCCACCAGTGGCAAATGAGCCACAGTTTTTGGATTAAAAGTGTATCTTAATGTGCTGCATTCTGCCCAGGTTATCTATGAATTCTGTTTTCTATTAATGAGAATTGATATCAAGGTCATAAAGTTGGGACTCCTGAAATCAATTGATAATCATATTGCTTTCCAGAATTTCTAATGCTATACTTTCTTGAGGTAATTTTAAGAAAGCTTTCCTTACCATTTACCCAGATTTCATACACACACACACCAAAACAAAAACAAAGCAAAACAAAAACTGAATGAATATTTTTGTGCTGATACAAACTGTCACAAAGGAAGTAATGATGGGATTTGTCTACATTAACCTGACATACTGGTGAAAATAACCCCCATTGTTCATTATTTGAATTAGGCAAGAATTTGGAGAAATTCTTGAAGAGGACATGAAGGAGACCACAGATATGTGTGGGCTGCCTGTGAAAGGCATGCTGCTTTGTAAATATTCACACCAAACTTTAAAACACAAGAGTGACACCACCCTAGCTAAACCTAAGGTTCTCTGGGGAGACAGGTGGCTAGTTCCGCTTTTTCTCTTTCCTTAATGTTACAATTGAGGTTTCCTTTGATTACCCTTCTCTCAAGGAAGAGAAAGAAAGGAAACTTTGTATCTGCAGAAATGATGAGCTCCACAGAGACTGGGAGTAAGACCGGGGTCCCATCCCCCTTCCTTCTTGGGGCTAGAGAACCAGCTCTTGAAACTTCTTGCTATCTCACAAGTAGCTACAATTAATCTAATAATGCCACACACCTGATCCCTAATCCCTACAACAAAGAGCCAATCACCAACCGTTGTTATTTCTGTAAACCAATGAGAATTCCTGACAAGCAACTTTGTGTCCGCCCGTTCCCTGCCTGCCTTTTGTTTTAAAAGCCTGCCTGTAACAGAGGCCACACAGAGCTCATATCCACGCTGACCTGGGTCTGAGGCTTCTGGCTAGCTGTGCTCACACTGGCTCAAGTCAACTGTTGAAATTATATTGTGTGCCTCAGCTTTGCCTTTGAGTAGACCAGGAATATTAAAATATAATTGTACCACAAAGTACTAATTAGTCTTAGTTTGTTTTGCCAAAATAAATTTATTGATAAAGTAGAAGGGTGGTGGTTGTAGAGGTTTTATTATCTATATTTAGCTTACTGCTAAGGTCTCAGTTTGCCCACGTGGGTCCCCTGTTTAATCTTTCACCTTCTATCCAGAGTCTGACCAGAATGAGACCCAGGTGGTGGATACAGGGGCTGCTTTGGGCACTGTACCTGCTGTCCATCCCCGAGAGTTTTGCTAGCAATTGCAGTCCAGAAGCCCTTTCTTTACTATGTGCACCAAAAAGTCAGGCTTGTATAGATGTTTATCGAATACAATCACTTGTAAGCATGGTGCTGACGTGCGGTTCTCAGGCTGTTAGAGAGTTAATATTTTAGTTGATTCTAAAATTGTCACCAATTAAAAATCTAAAATTTACCTTCACAAAGCCCTTAATTAGGATACATTTAAGTACATACTCAGATCATTTGGCTTTGAATTATAAAAGCAATCCCTATTATATACAAGAAGATATATTTCTGAAAAAATTAAATCATTAATAATGTAATTTCTTTCTGAGACAGAGTCTTGCTCTGCTGCCCAGGCTGGAGTGCAGTGCCTGATGTTGGCTCCCTCCAACCTCCACGTCCTGGATTTGAGTGATTCTTGTGCCTCAGCCACCAGAGGAGCTGGGATTATAGGTGTGTGCCACCACGCCCAGCTAATTTTTGTAGTTTTAGTAGAGATGGGGTCTCCCCATGTGGCCCAGGATGGTCTCAAACTCCTGAGCTCAAGTGATCCACCTGCCTCAGCCTCCCAAAGTGCTGGGATTACAGGCGTGAACCATGCGCCTGGCCTAACAATGTACATTTTTAATATTCAGATGCTAGTCTTTAACTATAGCTTCAGAATGAATTCTAAAAGATTAAAAACCTTAAATAACTCTCCCAAATAGGATATCGGGAGATCTAAAAGATAACTTCCATCATTATATTCTGATACATTTATTATTTGTAAATTTGTGAAAGTGAAAAAGCTATACTAGTCAGTTAATTCCATAATTTTATTATATTTACTGTTCTCTATTCATAAGAGAAAACAAGAACAGTATTTCCTTTTCCTAAAGTTTCTTCCTAAAAAAGGAAGGCAGTCACAGAGAATTTGGAACAGATTAGTGTCATTTGGTATTGGAGGTCTTGAATTTAGCTTCTCATTGCATACAGTAAGGTAATCTGGCATTGAGTCAAGTTATTATTCATCTCCTTTCAATACAAGGTGTATTAAATAGTATATAAATAAGTATGTCAAGCAAAACCTATTTATTGTCACAGAAAAGTCATTTGGTTGACAGCTTGTCAGAGACTGGGAAATTAACATCTTTTGCAAACACTTTTTTCTTCCTACCAGGTTGATACATTTAAGACAAATGTATAACAGCCAGATGTTATTAAAGGTAAAACTGTGCCTCCTGCATCTGAAGCTTAATAGAAAGGATGAAAATGAATTTCAAATTGTGATATAGCTTTGACACAATGTAAGGCTGTCTTTTAATGTTAATTGAATTTTAATCATTTCATGAGGTATATTCATGCCTGTATCTTCATTCCTATACAATAGAGAAATTTAGCACTCATTAAACTTGTCAAAACCACAGCAAGAAATAAAGGCATCTTGAGGAGTGATTCTCATCCTTATTTTTCATGTGTTTGGCAGAAAGTGTCCAAATTTCCTGCCCTGTCCTGGGAAGGTGGCAGAAGGAAAGGACTCATCTCAGGCGAACACTGCCAGATCTCTCCTGGACCAGAACTTTTGGGAAAGTCTCCAAGATTTTGAGAAAAAACTAACAAGTTAACTCCTGTCCAATGCTCTTGCCCTACAATTCAGTGTAGTTGGAGCAGCACAGACACCAACAATCAACACAGAAAGCAATCGGGGGTGGTGCAAGAGCATCCAAAGATTTTCTCATTCCAACAGTTTGAAAAATTGTGGCTTAAAAAACCTAAATGTTAAAGCCTGACACACACACACACAAACCCCAATCAACATTTAGTTGTGAAGTATTGATCGCATGCTGGCAACTGTATCGAAGTAAAAACCCAGTGGTAACACATAAGATATTGGTATGACATTTGCTTATTATGATTTTTATTGGAAGTAGTAGTAGTAGAAATGGTTGTGGATTTGGGATAATCCATCAACACCAATTTATAGAGTCTGGATTTACATAAACATACAGAAAAGCTCACCTTTAGCAGGAATTGAAACTAATTTCCTATCAGAGAACAATTCTTTTTCTTGGCTCAAAAGCATCATGTACTAACCACTGGCCACTCAAGAACATCAATGATTTCCCTTTTCCTAACCAATTAAATATCAAGTTATTAACCTGTGTTGTGGGCTGACCTAAGTCACTTTGACTTTTCACATTTATTAGTTTTTTTTTGGGGGGTAGATAATCAGTTTCCAATAGACATCTACCATGACCAGGTGGAATGAAATCAAGTCTCAGACCTAATTCTGCCAAGCACACATGCATGCACACTATCGGGGGAATCTGCCCCCAACATTTCAACATAGGTTCTTTCTATTTTCCATAAGTGTTGGCCAGCTGAGTAATAAAGAGAGACAGTACAAAGAGAGGAATTTTACAGTGGGGCCGCCGGAGGTGATATCACATATCGGTAGGACCGTGATGCCCACCTGAGTCTCAGACCAGCAAGTTTTTATATAGGGTTTCAAAAGGGGAGGGGGTGTAAGAACAGGGAGTAGGCACAAAGATCACATGCTTCAAAGGGCAAAAAGCAGAACTACTAGTAAGGGTCTAACAAAGTTCACATGCTTCTGAGGGAACAGGACAAAGGGCAAAAGCAGAACCACTGATAAGGGTCCAACAAAGATCACAGGGCAAAGGGCAAAAGCAGAACCACTGATAAGGGTCCAACAAAGATCACAAGGCAAAGGGCAAAAGCAGAACCACTGATAAGGGTCCATGTTCAGCGGTGCACTTATTGTTTTGAGAAACATCTTAAACAACAGAAAACAGAGTCTGAGAGCAGAGAACCAGTCTGACCACAAATTTACCAGGGCAGAGTTTTCCCAACCCTAGTAAGCCTGAGGGTTCTGCAGGATACCAGGGCTTATCTCAGTCCTTATCTCAAACGCATAAGACAGACACTCACAGAGTGGCTGTTCATAGACCTCCCCCCAGGAATGCATTCTTTTCCCAGGGTATTAATATTAATATTCCTTGCTAGGAAAAGAATTTAGCGATATCTTCCCTACTTGCACGTCCATTTATAGGCTGTCTGCAAGAAGAAAAATATGGCTTTTTTTGCCCAACCCCGCAGGCAGTCAGACCTTATGGTTGTCTTCCTTTGTTTCCTAAAAATCGCTGTTATTTTGTTCTTTTCCAAGGTGCACTGATTTCATATTGTTCAAACACACATGTTTTACAATCAATTTGTACAGTTAACACAATTATCACAGTGATCCTGAGGTGACGTTCAACCTCAGCTTATGAAGATAACAGGATTAAGAGATTCAAGTAAAGACAGGCATAAGAAATTATAAAAGTATTATTTGGGAACCAATAAATATCCATGAAATCTTCACAATTTATGTTCCTCTACTGCGGCTCCAGCCGGTTCCTCTGTTGGGGGTCCCTGACTTCCCACAACAGCACACGCAACCTGTCACACAATATCTGGTGTTATTTGATCAATGATATCACAAATATTTCTTCTCTTTTAGCCTTCCAACCATTACCTTGCGTATGAGCTTATGTGGAATAATATTCCAGTTCCAGAAAGGTGGGACATGTCCAGGTGGTCTCAGGTGACTTTCTCAGTGGACTCAGGTGACAGAAAGGCAGAGTGGAATGGGGCCCTCAGCCAAGGCTATGATCAGAGGAGCAGAGATTTCTGAGCTTGCTAACCACGCTTGCCTTGTCTGTGCGAGGAGGGCGGTGTTTTACATTTCCCCAAGTCCATTCACATATCTCTAATGAGATCCATTCCACCAATGATAAAATATTTCTAGCTTGCTTTATGTCACATAAGAAGAAATGAGTAGCTCTGATCAAGACAAAAGATAATGAAACTATTTGTAATCACTCTCTGTGGAGAGTGGAATCCTCATGAGGGTCCTTTACATGCAAAGTAACCACCTGGTATTCCTGGATATTTCCTCATATTTCAAATAGTACATAATGCCTCTTGGGGGTAGAATACAGCTAAGATCTTTCTATAACACAGTCTGTGCTAAAGTTTTGTTTTGTTTCTAATCAGAGAAAATATAACACATTCAAGGCCCACGACAATATGGTTTCTTCACATTTACTTCTCCCAACTTCTTCCCTAAATTCTCCCATCAAATAACTCACTTGATTTGAAAATCCCCTGTGCCAGTGCTGGTGCTACTTTCTCTATCTGAAAAAACTTTATTTCTCCCCATCTCTATTCAAAATATGTAAGTCATCCTTGAAAGCTCATTTTTGAAGCAAATTTTCTTAATACCTTTTTTACTATACATGTGATAACATTTATGAACATACTTCTATACATTTAATAGCAAATTTACTGTATATTTGATAATGCATTTCATTATTACATTTGCTATACATTTATTAAACAAAGACTATGTGCTAAGTAGCGGGACCAATGATGAGATTTTCCCTGGATCCAGGTAGCCCACGAGTGTGCCAGCAAACCAGGGAACACGGCGTGTTGTGCACTCTGTGGGGAAATGTAAGGCACATTTGCTGCTAATACAGCCTGTGGAAGGGCTCTTCTAAGTTTGCTGGGTAGAATCTTGAAGGCTTTTCTAAAAAACACTGCTTGAGGGGAGGTTAAAGAATAAATAGAAGCTGTTCTATTTTAAACGGCAAAAGCAAAGGAACATGAGAGAGCAAAATCCGACCTTTCAAGAACAGACGGCGTGATTATTTTTTTCATGGTTGCTACTGCATATGTGTGCCATAGTACGAAATTCAAATCATGTATTGTAGACTGTGGCAGCCACTGAAATTGGAAACGTAGGGAATGATTTCAAATAACTGTTTTGGAAAGATCACTCTACTGCCATGTGGAAGATGGATTGGAGAAGGCACGGCTGGGGAGAGTGCAATGAGAATGACTAACGGTTCACAAGAGGAATGAGGATGGCTGGAGTAAAGCAGTGGCAATGTGGACAGAGACAGCAGAAATAGGACCAAGTCTCAGATTTACTTGGAAGCATTAGCAGTATGACTGGCAGTAAACATACAAAAGAGTGAAAGAGGTGACAGGTAAGATGGCCATCAGGCCTGCTACGCAGGTGACTGGGCCAAACATCAGAGAAGAAAAGCAGAAGCAGCATCTCAAAAAGCAGGGGAAGCATCTCACTGTAGAGAGAAATGCCTTGACCCCGTGGTAGAAGGACTGAATCTGAAGAACAGATGTGATGTCTAAAAGGGTGGGTTTATATATAATCCTGGAGTGCAGGAGAGAACACCAGATACAAATATCAATTTGAGTCATCATTATAAAGCAGTAGGTGAAAGAATGGACAGGAACAATGGTACCTGAGTTAGAAAGAAAAGAAGGTCTAGTCCTCAACTCTAGGAAATGGAGCTATTTAAGAGGTGGTTGGGGAAAAATAAATCTATGGAAGAGGCAGGAAGGAGCAGTCAGGGAATCAGTGAAGCAAGAGAAACCAAGGGAATGAGAAGGGAGAAAAGCATCTCAAGATAGAAGTGGCCACATTGTCAACTTCTCCAAGAGAGTAAGTAAAATAGGAAGAAGGAGGAAAAAGAAAAATAATCCGTTGGAATGGTTCCTGGAAACTCAGAGGTGCCCAGAGTGGAACTAGGAAGCAGTGCGACAGAACGTAGATATCGTATCTTGCCCAATGTTGCCTTTATTCTCTCTTATCAAGCCTTTTTGTTCTTTTCTAATCCCCTCCTCTCTTAGTCCATTTGTGTTGCTATAAAGGAATACCCAAGGCTGTATAATTTATAGAGAAAAGAGGTGTGTTTGGCTCACAGTTCTGCAGGCTGTACAAGAAGCAAGCACCAGCATGTGCTTAGGTGAGGCCCTCAGGGAGCTTCCAATCATGAAGGGAGGCAGATGGGAAGCAGGCATGTCACCTGGGAAGAGAGGGAGAAGGATAGAGAGAGAGAGAGAGGAGGGATGCCAGGCCCTTTACACAGTCAGCTCTAGCGTGAACTAATAGAGCAAGGACTCATTACCAAGCGGAGGGCACCAAGCCATTCATGAGGCATTCACCCCCACCAGCCAACACCACCCATCAGGCCCCACCTCCAGCATTGAGGATCACATTTCAACATGAGATTTGGAGGGAACAAACATACAAATACGATGATCCCCTCTATGATGTCATAATTTGGCTAAATTGTGCCACCCTCCACTTCCTATGCTGAGACTCTGACCCTCAGGACAACTGTATTTGGAGACAGGGCCTTCAGTAAATAATGAGCTAAATGAGGTCATAATGACAGGACTCTAATCCACAGAACTAGTACCTTTTTTTTTTGAGACGGAGTCTCGCTCCGTCGCCCAGGCTGCAGTGCAGTGGCACGATCTCAGCTCACTGCAACCTCTGCCTCCCGGGTTCAAGCGATTCTCCTGTCTCAGCCTCCTGAGTAGCTGGGACTACAGGCACCCGCCACCATGTCTGGCTAATTTTTGTATTTTTAGTACAGACGAGGTTTCACCATGTTGGTCAGGCTGGTCTTGAACTCCTGACCTCGTCCACCCTCCTCGTCCTCCCAAAGTGCTGGGATTACATGTGTGAGCCACTGCGCCCGGCCCTGGTGCCCTTTTAAAAACAGGAATAGGGAAAGAGTGATCTTGCTCCAGCAACACATGAGAAGAGGCAATGTGAGTACACAGTGAAATGGTGGCTTCCTACAAGGCAGGAGAAGAAGATGCGGAATGCACTGTCCCTCGCCAGCGCCTTCTCGGCTGGACTCCAGATTTGTGAGAAATTAATTTCTGTTGTGTAGCTGTCCAGTCTATAGTAGCTGTTACTGCAGCCCAAGGTGACTGGTACATGTGGTTTCCCCTAAGACAGTTAGAGCTACCTGTTTTAAAAACCTCTTTGACTTATTTTGATCTTGTATGTAATATTCAAAATAATAAATCTGTGAAAGTCCAAATGGTAAATTCTTCTCTAAAAAGTATCTTCCAATATATAAAACCCATGAATTTATTTTCTAGGGAAAAAGTGAAGAAAAGTTTCATATTCATGATAGTACTGCTTGTATATTTTGCATTTCTCTAGGGGAAGGGAAGACTAATATACCGGGAGTGCTGTGATCCCAGGTGTTTCTTGTTTATGAGAACAAGACATTTTACATTCTTCCATTGTAGGTTTCATAACCTCAGGGATACACAGGAATCTAAAATGTCAGCGGCTCGGCTGGAAGAGACAGCGATAGAAATAGGAAGAGACAGCAATGGCTCCGTGGACAATTCTGGCAGAGAGAAGAAAACAAGGGTGCCAGTCCAATCTTGATTGTTGCCTGTTATAGGCAATAAACTGTCTTTTTGACTCATTGATGGGCTTTGGCTTCTAGAACAAACCAAACAAACAAAAAAACAAACAACCTTTTCATGACCAAATTCCAATGCATATACTCTGGCACCCAGAGAGCTTATAATTCAGGACCAGGAAATAATCAATTGTGTACAGTTTGCAGCGATTCTCCCAAGAGCCATTTTGAGCCTTTCTACCACTTTCTACACTATGCTGCTCTTGTGATTTTATGCCTCTGGGCCAAAATGAGAATACACTACAGTGGCTCTGGACCTGCAGGAGATAAATAATTAATTCCAAACTCAGCCAGCAGCCAGTCCTGCTGACTTTAGTTGACAAAAAGCGACTATTACCCAGACTCCGATGCTGAGTATACAGACTGGGAGAAAGCCCTGGAGTGTCATGGTACTTGCAATATCTGTGAATGACGATCTCCTTTTAACAGTTTCTTACCTCAGGTTTTCCCCAGTGATATCCTAGCAAATAGGAGCAGCCTGAGAGAATTGGTCATTCTCTTTATTTTTCATTCTTACTATAATATAGCATGATTTACTCTGTTGGTATTTTATATTCTTTGTATTCTTAAAATCAGGGGACCTGTTTTCGGTGTACTAAGTGTTCAAATTTGGCAGAAATTTAGAAGCTTCTTCCTTAAAAATAATTTATATTACAGATATCTGTACTTAGCCCCAGAAACTCCATTGCATTCATGATAGAGTTTGGCTCTGTGTCCCCACCCAAATCTCACCTTTAATTGTAGTTCCTGCAATCCGCATGTGTCATGGGAGAGACCCAGTGGGAGGTGATTGAATCATGGGGGCCGTTATCCTCATGCTGTTCTCATGATACTGAGTGAGTTCTCATGAGGTCTGATGGTTTTATAAAGGGCTTTTTCTCCTTTTGTTTGACACTTCTCCTTGCTGCCACCGTGTGAAGAAGAAGGTATTTGCTTCCCTTTCTGCCATGATTGTAAGTTTCCTGAGGCCTCCCCAGCCCTGCGGAACTTTGAGTCAATTAAATCTTTTTTCTTTATAAATTACTCAGTCTCAGGTATTGCTTCGTAGCAGCATGAGAACAATGGACTAATGCAAATTATGAAGCTGATAAAACAAGCAAGTCAATGCAAAAGGCCTAGTCCAAGCAGACAAATGAGAACTTCTACTTCAAAACTTCAAAATCAGGTACTTTGATCATTCATTTACAATTTTGTTTTCCTATTTCATACTAAACATGGTAATTTGTATTGATAAAATATGCAAAAACTAATCTCTCTGTTGAGATGAACCATCTGTCCCTCATAGATTAGACTACATCTATATAGGTCAAGAGCATACAGAAATATGTATACTTACCTTTTCTCTGTTTTTTTCCAAATTTTTATATTGTGTCTGTTCCTTTGTTTTGTTTTTTAGCTTTTATTTTAGACAGAGTGGGTACATGTGAAGATTCATGACATGGGAATACTGTGTGATGCTGAGGTTTGTTGTATGGATTCCATCACCCTGATAGTGAGAGTAGTACCTGATAGGTAGTTTTTTAACCCACCTCTCTCAAACATTCTGTAAGTCCACAGTGTCTATTGCTTCCAGATTTATGTTCATGTGTGCTCAATGTTTAGCTACCACTTTTAAGTTAGAACACATAGTATTTGGTTTTCTGTTTCTGTGTTAGTTTACTTAGAATTATGGCCTCTAGTTTCATGCATGCTGCTACAAGGACATGACTTAACTTTTTTATGGCCATGCAGTATTCCTTAGTGTATATGTACCATATTTTCTTTATCTCATCTATCATTGATAGACACTTGGGTTGATTCCATTGGCTATTGTGAATAGCTTGACAATGAACATATGAGTGCACGTGCCTTCTTTTGAGTTATTTTCCTTTGGATAATGGAATTACTGGGTCAAATGTAGTTCTAAGTTCTTTTGAGAAATCTCCACATGGTTGCTCTCCACAGTGGCTGAGCTGATTTGAATTCCTATCAACAATGTGTAAACATTCCCTTTTTCACAGCCTCACCATCTGTTTTTATCGTTGGCTGTTTTTTGAACTTTTTAACAATAATCATTCTGACTGGTATTAGATGGTATCTCACTGTGGCTTCGATTCAAAGAATTTAAATTATTTCCCTGTTACTTGCTATTATTGGCCTTGTTGAAGATTAGATGGTTGTTGTGTGTGGTTTGATTTCTGAAATTTTATTCTATTCCATTGGTCTAATGTGTCTGTTTTTGCATCCACTCCAAGCTCTATTGCTTAATGTGGCTTTATTAGTATAGTTTGAAGTTGGGTAGTGTGATTCCTCCAGCCTTATTCTTTTTGCTTAGGATGGCGTTGGCTATTCAAGCTTTTTTTTGGGGATGAATATGCATTTTAGAATAGTATTTTTTATTTCTGTGTAGAATGTCATTGGTAGATTGATAAAAATAGTATTGAATCTAAATTGCTTTGGGCAGTATGGCCGTTGTTATGATATTGAGTCTTCCAATCCATGCACATGAACTGTTTTTTTCATTTATTTGTATTGTCTCTGATTTCTTTCAGCTGTGTTTTGTAATTCTCTTTGTAGAGATTTTTCACCTCCTTTACTAGCTGTATGCCTAGGTATTTCATTTTCCTTGTGGCTACTGTAAGTGGGATTATGCACTTGATTTCATTCTCAGCATGGACCTTGTTGGCGTGTAGAAATGCTACTGAGTTTTATATATTGATTTTGTATCCTGAAACTTTACTAAAGTCATTTATCCTGGGAGTCTTTTGGCAGAGCCTTAAGGATTTTATTTGTACAGAATCATATCAGTGAAAAGAGATAGTTTATGTCTTTTCTTATGTGGAGGCCTTTTCCTTTTTTCTCTTGCCTAAATGCTGTGCCTGGGACTTCCACTACTATGTTGAATAGGAGTGGTGAGAGTGGGCATCCTTTTCTTTTTCCAGTTCTCAAAGGGAATGGTTCAAACTTTTGCTCACGAACCATGATGTTGGATGTGGGATTGTCATAAATGGCTCTTAATATTTTGAGGTGTGTTTCTTGGATGCCTTGTCTGTTGAAGATTTTTATCATAAAGGGATGTTGAATTTTATCAAAAGCTTTTTCTGCATCTATTGAGATGATCATATGGTTTTTGCTTTTGATTCTATTTATGTTGTGAATCACATGTATTTATTTGCTTATGTTGAACCAGCCTTGCATCTCAGAGATAAAGCCTACTTGACTGTGGTGAATTAACTTTTCAACGTGCTGCTGGATTCAATTTGCTATTATTTTGTTGGGGATTTTGGCATAAGGGATATTGGTCTGAGGTTTTCTTTTTTCATTGTGTCTCTTCCAGACTTGGGTATCAGGCTGATGCTGGCTTGATAGAATAAGTTAGGGAGTAGCCTCTGCTCCTCAATTTTTTGGAATAGTTTCAGCAGGCTTGGCACCAGTTCTTCTTTGTATATCTAGTAGAATTTGGTTGTAAATCCGTCTTGTCTAGGGCTTTTTTGGTTGATAGGTTATCACTAATTCAACTTCAGAAGTTGATATTGGGGTCTATTCAGGGTTTCAAACTCTTCCTGAGTCAATCTTGGGAGATGATGTGTTTCCAGGAAGTTATGCATTTCCCCTAGATTTTCTAATTCTGTGCATAGAGTCGTTCATAGTAGTCTCTGAGACTTTTGTATTTCCCCTCTTTAATCTCTATTTTTTTAAAGCAATGATCTTCAATAAACTAAAGACAAAAAGAATCGGAAAAACTGGTTCAAATAATCTAGATGTTTAATGCCTGGAGAATGAATGTAATTCATTTAATATTTACCCAATTATGGTCACTGGTGACATCCTCATTGGCCAATGACATTGAGGTCCCATGAACCCCCCTGGCTCTCTGTTCCTTTTCACCCCAGGGATCTGTGCAAAGGCTGTGAATGTCATGGTTCCAGCAACCTTTGTTTCTTTGTTTCACCCATTGCCATCCCCAATGACATACTCTTATGATGTGGAGATGGGTCCTTATAAAGTGTGGGAACTTCATGGGGCCTCAATTTCAGTGTAGTGTAGGAACCTCATGGGACCTCAATTTCAGTGTAGTGTGGGAACTACACTTTATAAGGACCCATCTCCACATTCTAAGGGTCATCATCCCTCGTAGTCCCTTCATCAGTATAGGGGAAATCTCTACTTTTCTGCTGCATTCAGAGACACTATTTTCTATGTCCCTTCTCTATAGAGAGATACAAACCATAGGATCATCTCAATAGATGCAGAAAAAGCTTTTGAAAAAATCCAACATCACTTTATGATAAAATCTTCAACAGACTAGGCATCAAAACACACCTCAAAATATTAAGAGCCATTTACGACAATCTCACAGCCAACATCATGCTGAATGTTCTATACAAGGGATATTTTCTATCTCTCTTCTCATCAATGGCTTTACACTTTTACGTAAAGGGAAAAATAGCATAAACAGCTGGTGTTTCCTAAAGTTTTGATTCAGGGGAACAAAGATCCCTGAAGCAGGAAAATAGTAAGGGTCTTTCTGCCTAGAAGGCAGAATGGGAAAGACCTGGGACAGAAAATTCAAAGAGCAAAACAAAAACCAACACCTCAAAAAAGTATTCTACCACCATGGTAATTAAGAACCTTGACAAGCCTGGTTCAAATCCTGGCCTTGCCATTTATATATTGTCTGACCTTGCACAAGACATTTGACTTGTTTTTTTTTTCCAACATCGTATTGAAGAATAATATCTATATACAAATATATATGCTAATATACTTAGAGAAAAGTACCCCTGACTTAAGTGCATTGCTCAGCATATTTTGAGCACAGAACTCCAGAAAAACAAGGGTGCATGCCCATAAGCCCCTCCCCTTGTTCTTTCCGGCCATTGCTGCCCCCGCTAAGATGACCCCCTCCTCACTCCCATAGCTCAGAATAATTATTCTTCACTCTGGGGGGCACCGTTACTTCGGTCGTTTTTGCTTCCTTTATGAAATAGGGATTATCAACGTACCTTCATCCTGGTGTTGTTATGACAAGTAAACAAATTAATATTTTAAAAATGTTTAGAATAGCCTATGCATAGTAGGCACGGTGTATTTGTTAAATAAAAATAAAACACATATTTTAGAAAAATTAATGGTTTAATATAAGTTGTGTGACCCTAAACCTATGAATTGTGGTTAAAAACAGATTGACACATGAAGAAGTAAATGATGACCTACCCCAGATAAATAAAAATTCAGCTTCGCAAATGTTTCATTCACACCTACATAGTGACCCTAGAATAACATTACACAGATTTCTTAGGTTGGTTTGATTGAAAGAAAATGTAAGCATACATATATGTCTCAATAGTGATTGAAGATGGTTTCTTTCTGAAACTATCACTTTGTCTTATTGTGAAAATTTACCCATTATATCACGTGTCACTTTAAAGAATCTCTAGATATTGTTCAAGTTCATTTGTTGAATAAGAAATGTGTATATTGCTCACACACAGGCATTTTTAATTTATAAAATGTAGGCTTAATAGGGCTGCAAGTTTTTGGATTACATAAGTGTGGTTATTGGAATTAAGAAAAACACTCATAGTAAAGAGAATGTACCTGGAATTGCTGAGGCTACCATGAGATTAAAGCGCTTTACTACATTCTAAACAGGGCGTGGGATCAACATTAAGAATCCTGTTTCATTTATCACCATTTCATGGAATTGATTTTCTGTCCTTAGAAATGAGGATGTTTTGTGACCGAGCCGCCAGAAGACAGCATGGCTGGACTCTAAATACTTCTTTTAAAAAAGCGAAGAAAAAAGAGAGCAGGTTTTTCCCCCAAGCTTAAAGAACAACGTATACATTAGGACACCATTGCATGTAAACTGGATGATCTTTTACTCTCCTTTTTTGCTTATTATTGAATATCTATTATATGATTGCTTTAGTTTTCTGAAAATCTATTTCACAAGAACATTATGTTTCTAGATAATCAGTGACATGGCACAACCAAACACTTCCCTCAGAAGATTCAACATCCAGCGTTCCATTTAGAAATGATGCCACGGTGACTGACAGCGCTCAACTTCAAAGGTGTGAGATAGGGAACGTCATTAATAATCAAACTGAAAAACACATTATGTCAAGTTTAGAAGTAGCCATTGCAGAAGGTGATTCTCTGAAGTTTCATTTCTGCAAATGAATGGCCAGTATTTGTGGACTCTATTGAGAGCCCCAAAAGCAAAGAAAAGTAGTAAGGCATATTTGGCAAACATCCTGTTGTTTAAGCAGATTTTTTTTATGTTTCTGAGAAGAACTATTTGAAAGTTTTCAGGGAGGAGAGCTTTGCTGTAAACACTTTTAGTTTATTAGAAGTAGTGCAGGATCGTGAGTATGCAGCCTATGCAGTTGAATGGACCCCTGCTCTCAGAAGAGCCTCACACATGTGTTCTGTTGTATTTTCTGCAATTAATTCATCAAGATTTAAATTTAACAAAGACTGATTCGTACCTTCAATGGGACAGGCACTGTACTGGGTTTCACTATGGATATAACAGTAAACACACTAAATATGGTCCCTGCCCTCAGGCATTAATTCAATAGAAAGCAATATAGAAAATTAGACAAAGAAGTAAGTACAATGAATGTGATGAAGTGTTTCGACTATGTGTAGTCTACTATAAGAGACATATTGTGGCTATAAGATTAATGACAGCCATAAGGCCACCTCGACATCTCACAGTGCCTACACTATGTATCACTCAGCAATTTAATGTCACCTGGCTTGGGGATTTCCAATTCTGGCCCAGGGATTACCAGAACTCTATGACAAGGGGACCTAAAACCCTGGTTGTCCTAGAGACAAGGCCACCTCAGCACAAATGCCAATTTCATAAGCCTTGAAACAAAGTTTACTCTTAAAGAATGGCTGAAACTCTCTTCACAAAAGAAACCCCTGGTAACTGACCTGGATTGAATACAGGTATAAGAAGGAGGAAGAGTCCCCCAAATACTGAAAATGGTCTCTGGCTGGAAGCCCCCTGGTTAGTCAGTCATCTGACCCTGACTGTGTGTCTGGCCCATGCCACAGCTGGCTCCCACTGACCCTCCTGTAAGGGTACTGCCAGAAGAAAGCGCTTGAGTATCAGACGGCGTCTAAGGCTCATCTATGACAAGAATCGAGCTGCAGGGGAGAAGTCGCCCCTGGGAGAAGGCTGATTAAGTAGAACCACCCAAGATCCTCGAATGTGACACTAGATATAATTGTATAGTACGAAAAGACACAATGCACAAACAGCCTGTAGGCATTGGCTAGCAGGGGACCACACAGCAGAGAAGAGAACAGTTTATGTAAGGAAATAGTTTATGACAAAGTGAGTGGACATTTAAGCAATGGAAAAGGCAAATATTCATTTCTTAAATCTGTGGTATTAGGAGATGTGGAACTTTGAAAATAGAAAAGTAGAACATTACCTGGAGGGCAAACATCATCTTACATAGATTGTGTGAGAACTTGTTAGTGACTGAATAAGAGAGAGAGAAACCAAGAAAGGGAGAGACTGAGAGAAATCGAGAGAGAATATGATGGAGCAGGTGAATACCTGGAAGCATCAGTGCTCGGACATCCTGGGATGTCTATAATCACCTGAATTTCCTGATTTCCTGAGGTTTATCTCACTGAAACTATCTCTTAGTCCAATTTCTTGGGTCCATTTTTAATGCCATTTTAATTCATCAGCAAGCTCTCCTTAGGGATTTGCCATTTGGGTCACAGAATGTGTTTGCCTCTTTCCCTGGTTCCGTTGAACTGCGAGTGGCCCTCGTTATGGCACACACTTTACCTGTGACAATTATACCTGAACACAGCAGAGATACTTGGCTGTAAACGAAACAGCCAATCTCTTATTTAATTACAATGTCAGTATAAAATGCAAACATGTTTTGAATCAAATGTATGTTCTTAAATCACTGAATGGTGGAAAAAGGGGAAAATAATATGTGGATATTTCAAGATTTTTTAAAATAAATGGAGTTGAGGAAAAAAGTCATTCAAAAACTAGTTTTTGTGATACTTCTAGCTTCTTAGCAAAGATATTGGATTTGAGAGCTCAAAGAAATTTCTAAGAAGTTTCCAAACGTAAAATTTAAAACGCTATGCGGATTCCTTTTCCTTTATGATTGCAACGTTAGAACCACATTCTGTGTGAGTGTTCATTGTCTGGTGATCTGTAATGATAGGGTTTCTGGCCAGATTCTTGACAGTATCAATAAACACATTTCCTATCAACCGCAGTCTCACTCCCCTGGACATTGTGACATAAACACTCGTTGGTTAAATCCAGTCTCAGCTATTGTCTGAGAATGCCAAACTTAAAACACGATTAAGTGCACACGCGCAACGTGGCCCCAGGGGAGCCGCGGGCTGGCAACGCGCGCATCCTGTGGTAGTTCAGGAGCGCCACCTGTCGTGGAGAAAGAGAATAGCAGGGCAGGGAAGATAATCCACATTTATTCTATTTTGATGATATGTATTCAAATAAAGGACGTATTTTCTTCTACAACTATATTTTGCCCATTTGCTGTTTGATGATGTCTTACTAAAATGTTAAAGTGTGTTTATTGACTATAAATCGATAATAAGTACATTTTACAGAAAGAAAGAAAGGAAGACAGAAAAGGGAAAGAAATAAAAGAGAGAGGAAGGGAGGAAGGAAAACAACAAAACTTGTCTTACTTTTATAGAAATTCCTGTGCTCAAACACTGTTCATTATATTTTTTTCTTTAAATAATACCCTTAAGAAATGTACAATTCTATAACCCTAGAGCAATTTGTGTTTTTGTGGTTAAAGAAACCAGTGTGAACTGCTTAAATAAACCATGAGGGCTTCATAACAGAAACTCAAATGTCCAGGTTGTGCTTGATCGTTACACAGGGTTTCAGCTGTGGTTTGCAGATTCTTGTAAACTAAACCTCATGGAAAGAGCCCACATTGACAGCTCATTTGTGAACCCTGAGGACAGAAGGCATTGAACTGCCGCCTGAAAACACTCTTCTCGTTCTTAAATGTCTCTTCCATACATTCCATGTTCCTAAAGGCATTCAACATAGCAAATGCTCTGGAAGCTATTTCTGAGTCATAAACCCAGTGACATGAGCCAAGGTCTTCAAAGGAGACTTTCCTAGTCTAAAAGCCTGTGTTGAGTGAGTGCTCCCACCTTCCGTGGCACCCAGCCTTCTTTCTCTCCGTGCTCCTCTGCATTTACCATCTCGCAGGTCAGTCCCCACCCCTTTCTGTCATCAGCACCTCTCCACCTCCGGCTTCTTCCCCTGAAGGCAGCCTGTCTGGCTGCTTCTTATCCATCAGCTCTCAGCTCACATGTCGACACTGCAATAGAAAGTAGGCCTAGCTATCTATTTGATTCCAACAACTCACTGCAATTTGCAACTATTCTATTTATTTTCTTCTAATTTTTTCCTCGTGTGTTGCATATCTCCCTCTCCAAAATAGAAACTCGACCAATATAGCCTCTTAACTACCTTATTTACTGTTTTGTTAGCAGCATATAGTAACATGCCCTGGGGAGATGTGTGCACAACAATATTTTTGGAATGCTGAGATGAAGGCTTTTCTATCAGTCAAACTGAACAAAATGTCTGAAGCTCTTTTGATAGGCTTGAGTGGTTGTAAATAACTATGTCATTGTAGCACGGTTTGCTGAAAGGCAACTCATGGGCTATAAAGGCAGAGAATTAAGTATGGAAGTTTATAGTATTAGTTTGGTGAATAATATTATGATGAACATTTAAACGTTCCCTGGAATTCTGCAGCTTTGAATAATAGATAAAAGTGTTGATGTTTCTCTAGCACAGGTAATCTCAGTGCAACTGGAGAAAGTTTCAAGTTACTGAATATTTGGCTAACTGAATTTGCTAGTCTGCTTAAATAACAACTCCCAGAGTCTTGATACCCTGGTCTTTTAAAACATGGACTAACAGAAATTCGACTGATTGAAACTTTCATTTATATTCATCTGAATATACAGCATATTCTGAATATATAGACAGGGACACTGTAATATCCCCAAAATACATATTTCTGGAACATTGCATTCTACGAGTCTTCTGTGTTACCTGTTTTATGTTAATTTTGGCTACTTTATATGTTCCAGAAGTACCAAGATTTTCTACTTAAACAGTAACAAGTGAGTTTCAGTTGGGGCTGTTTATTTACGAAAGCTGTTTAACTGCAGCTATGAGAGGCACCATGGGAGGGAGTCTGCAAACTGGTAAGACAGGAAAAGTTTCTCATGGAAGAGTAAAAGCAAGACATAGTTTGCTAGAAAGAAGATAAACAAGAAAAAGCTAGTGCGAAAGAAAACAAAAATAACAAATGTAAAAGGGAGCAAATATGTTCACCTCTCCCTGGAAAAAACAATTGTCTTTTAGCCAATAGTAAAATTAGAAAAATAAAGATAGATAATAGATACTTTGTGATATTAAGTGAGAGGAACTGAATGTGAATTTTAGTATTCTGACTTTAAAAATCAAAAATCAGAAAACTTGTTTGATATCCTCATTTTTGTTTTGAATGTTTACTGAATTATTAAATCCAAAAATCTAGGAACTGATTGATGCTGAAATGGATAGAAGTAGCATGAGTGAAAACTGAAGCAGAGGCATCAGGAAGATGCATCCTCAGAAGCTATAAGAGCATGGTGTGGGAGACGGCCCCTCTGTTTCGTCCCCTCAAGTTCCATGACAGACTAGTAAGACTGAGTTTGACACCTTGGGAGAGACACTTCTGCCAAGTTTGTCATCCATTAAATTCACATTAAACGATAAGAGCTGACCAGAGTTATGTTGAGAGTTGAATAACGTACTCTAGAAAGAAGATAAGAATTGTTTTCATATACTCAAAGAATTTTTGCAAGGTAGATATCCCAAACCAGAAATGCTACATAAACTGATAGCTGGGTCACTTCACATAAAGTTGAAATAACATGGATATAGCACAGTTTAAAGGGTGATCTTTCACTTTAGTCAAGAATTTTTATCAGACAGATTCATGAATTTAGGGCTTTTATAATAAAAATTATCTATTAAATGGGGTTGTTTATAGTTTGGAATAATTGAGTTCATAGATCAAGGGAAAAACACCTCTATGCAAATAAACTAGAAAATCTAGAAGAAATGGATAAATTCCTCGACAAATACACCCTCCCAAGACTAAGCCAGGAAGAAGTTGAATCTCTGAATAGACCAATAACAGGATCTGAAATTGTGGCAATAATCAATAGCTTACCAACTAAAAAGAGTCCAGGACCTGATGGATTCACAGCCGAATTCTACCAGAGGTACAAGGAGGAACTGGTACCATTCCTTCTGAAACTATTCCAATCGATAGAAAAAGAGGGAATCCTCCCTAACACATTTTATGAAGCCAGCATCGTCCTGATACCAAAGCCTGGCAGAGACATAACCAAAAAAGAGAATTTCAGACCAATATCCTTGATGAACATTGATGTAAAAATCCTCAGTAAAATACTGGCAAACTGAATCCAGCAGCACATCAAAAAGCTTATACACCATGATCAAGTGGCTTCATCCCTGGGATGCAAGGATGGTTCAACATACGCAAATCAATAAATGTAATCCAGCATATAAACAGAACCAAAGACAAAAACCACATGATTATCTCAATAGATGCAGAAAAGGCCTTTGACAAAATTCAACAACGCTTCATGCTAAAAACTCTCAATAAATTAGGTATTGATGGGACGTATCTCAAAATAATAAGAGCTATCTATGACAAACCCACAGCCAATATCATACTGAATGGGCAAAAACTGGAAGCATTCCCTTTGAAAACTGGCACAAGACAGGGATGCCCTCTCTCACCACTCTTATTCAACATAGTGCTGGAAGTTCTGGCCAGAGCAATCAGGCAGGAGAAGGAAATAAAGGGTATTCAATTAGGAAAAGAGGAAGTCAAATTGTCCCTATTTGCAGATGACATGATTGTATGTCTAGAAAACCCCATCATCTCAGCCCAAAATCTCCTTAAGCTGATTAGCAACTTCAGCAAAGTCTCAGGATACAAAATCAATGTACAAAAATCACAAGCATTCTTGTACACCAATCACAGACAAACAGAGAGCCAAATCATGAGTGAACTCCCATTCACAATTGCTTCAAAGAGAATAAAATACCTAGGAATCCAACTTACAAGGGATGTGAAGGACCTCTTCAAGGAGAACTACAAACCACTGCTCAATGAAATAAAAGAGGATACAAACAAATGGAAGAACATTCCATGCTCATGGGTTGGAAGAATCAATATCGTGAAAATGGCCATACTGCCCAAGGTAACTTATAGATCCAATGCCATCCCCATCAAGCTACCAAGGACTTTCTTCACAGAATTGGAAAAAACTACTTTAAAGTTCATATGGAACCAAAAAAGAGCCCGCATCGCCAAGTCAATCCTAAGCCAAAAGAACAAAGCTGGAGGCATCATGCTACCTGACTTCAAACTATACTACAAGGCTACAGTAACCAAAACAGCATGGAACTGGTACCACAACAGAAACATAGATCAATGGAACGGAACAGAGCCCTCAGAAATGATGCCGCATATCTACAACTATCTGATCTTTGACAAACCTGACAAAAACAAGAAATGGGGAAAGGATTCCCTATTTAATAAATGGTGCTGGGAAAACTGGCTAGCCATATGTAGAAAGCTGAAACTGGATCCCTTCCTTACACCTTATACAAAAATTAATTCAAGATGGATTAAAGACTTAAATGTTAGACCTAAAACCATTAAAATCCTACAAGAAAACCTAGGCAATACCATTCAGGACATAGGCATGGGCAAGGACTTCATGTCTAAAACACCAAAAGCAATGGCAACAAAAGCCAAAATTGACAAATGGGATCTAATTAAACTAAAGAGCTTCTGCACAGCAAAAGAAACTACCATCAGAGTGAACAGGCAACCTACAGAATGGGAGAAAATTTTTGCAACCTACTCATCTGACAAAGGGCTAATATCCAGAATCTACAATGAATTCAAACAAATTTACAAGAAAAAAACAAATAACTCCATCAAAAAGTGGGTGAAGGACATGAACAGACACTTCTCAAAAGAAGACATTTGTGCAGCCAAAAAACACATGAAAAAATGCTCATCATCACTGGCCATCAGAGAAATGCAAATCAAAACCACAGTGAGATACCATCTCACACCAGTTAGAATGGCCATCATTCAAAAGTCAGGAAACAACAGGTGCTGGAGAGGATGTGGAGAAATAGGAACACTTTTACACTGTTGGTGGGACTGTAAACTAGTTCAACCATTGTGGAAGTCAGTGTGGCGATTCCTCAGGGATCTAGAACTAGAAATACCATTTGACCCAGCCATCCCATTACTGGGTATATACCCAAAGGACTATAAATCATGTTGCTATAAAGACACATGCACACATATGTTTATTGCGGCACTATTCACAATAGCAAAAAGTTGGAACCAACCCAAATGTCCAACAACAATAGACTGGATTAAGAAAATGTGGCACATATACACCATGGAAGACTACACAGCCATAAAAAATGATGAGTTCATGTCCTTTGTAGGGACATGGATGAAACTGGAAAACATCATTCTCAGTAAACTATTGCAAGGACAAAAAATCAAACACCGCATGTTCTCACTCATAGGTGGGAATTGAACAATGAGAACTCATGGACACAGGAAGGGGAACATCACACTCCGGGGACTGTTGTGGGGTGGGGGCAGGGGGGAGGGACAGCATTAGGAGATACACCTAATGCTAAATGACGAGTTAATGGGTGCAGCAAAACAACATGGCACATGGATACATACGTAACAAACCTGCACATTGTGTACATGTACCCTAAAACCTAAAGTATAATAATTAAAAAAAAAAAGAGGTTTACATTGTGTTCTTAAAATCTTGAGTTTTTGTGTTCTTAAAGGACACACTTTAGTGAAAAAAAAAAGTTTAAAAAATTATCTGGAAATTAGAATGTTTAAGGCCTAAATTCCTAAATTAGCCATGTTCAGATGACTTAATCAAAATGCCACTTAAATCAATAATTTAAAACGGCTAGTTATGTGAACAAACAGATCTGAGCAAATTTTAGGTTTATTAACAAGGGGAAGAAAGAACAAAGAAAATAAGAAAGGGGAGGAGGAAAGACAAGAAAGAAACTGGCTGAGGGCAACATATTGTAGAGCAGCAGTAATTCTGGGAACAGGGAACTATTTGTTCTGGTGAGTCAAAGTGTGCGTCTGCATCCGTTTGTGTATGCGAATAATATATGTTTGCTAAAACTTGAAAATGACATCGTCCTTAAACATAAAGGTTTGTTAGTTTATTTAAATAATAAATTGAAATTTTGGCTGGGCATGGTGGCTCACACCTGTAATCCCAGCACTTTGAGAGGCCGAAGAGGGTGGATCACCTGAGGCCAGGAGTTTGAGAACAGTCTAGCCAACATGGTGAAACCCTGTCTGCACTAAAAATACAAAAATTAGCCAGGCTTGGTGGTGCATGCCTGTAATCCCACTACTTCAGAGGCTGAGGCAGGAGAATTGCTTGAACCCGGGAGGCGGAGATTTCAGTGAGCCGAGATCGCACCACTGCACTCCAGCCTGGGCAACAGAGAGAGACTCCATCTCAAAATAATAATAATGATAATAATAAATTGAAATTTTATTAAAAGTGAAAAGAATGTTTTATCATCAAACCATTTCTGTAGCTCACTCACTTGTAGAAACCATGTCTTTTTATTTGAGCCTGGAAGCTATGAACCTATTGTTATTTTTTCAGCTACAAAGTGATTAAACAAATGTATCTATTAACATAAGTTTGCGAACTAGGCATTGTCAGGGCTGTGGTAGGGTAGGTAGGACCATTAGACAGTCTCTTCATTCATATAAGCCCTGAAATTCAGAGAGCTGATCTCATACAAAAATGAGTTTATTGTATTTGATGTTATAAGAAAAACTAATAGAACAGGCAGATGATTTTGCAGAATAAATGATGAATGCTAAAGTGTAGAAAAATATATAGAAAGCAAGGTTGGAACTCAGGGCAGAAGACATAGATGTGAGTCCCACTCCAGAGGTGATTTGAAGCTGTGCAAATCAAAAAGGTCCTAAGATGAAGAGCAAATCAAAAAAAGGACAGGGCGACTACTGAATCCCAGGTAGGGTGCACATTTAGGTGGTGAAAAGAAGGGGAGATGCAAATGGATACTGAGGCAAGAGATTGAACAGCGTAAAGCCTCACAGAGACCAACACTAAGCTGTAAGTAGGAAGAACTGCCTTTGGCCAGTAGAAAATATAGACTGCCAGCTCATATCTAGCCTCAGTCCTCTTGCAAACTTCAGATATTCTCTCTAACTGGACGTTCTGGTGAGTTATCAAACTGAAATGGGCCATCATTAATTATTTTCTAATGCTTTATGAGGAGTATTTATTATACCGGATGTTAGGATCATCTTTCTGAGTCTTATGAGGAAATATTAAAACTCTATGTGAACTAAGCAATTGTGATTTGTTCTCTATTTTGCTCCTAAATATAAGTACTTGTGTAGATCAATGGTCCAAAAAGAGCAGAGACAGTCGTCACTGAGTGAAGACCCAAGAGATTGTAATATCCAGGGAAAATAAAGAAGAGAAAATGCAACTGGCCAGTAGAATCTGACAGCACGTTGAGCCTCTGCAAAAGAACTTTCTGCACTGAGTGCCCTGGGACCCACTTCCCTCTCCGGTCATCTGTCTTGGCACAGATTGCTCAAGAAGAGCTCCCCAACTAACCTCTTTTCTCCATGACCAGAATCCTGAAAGTTGAATTGGTTCCTGTTGCTGTCCACTCCTTGGATGGATGCCAGGGGAGCCGTTCACCACAGGCGGTTATCAGTCAGCGCTGGCAACCATGATCCAGACCAATTTTCCAACAGAAACACATTGTGTTATTGAAAGCAATGTACGAAATATTTTTAAAAGACTCAGTGATGCCAACGAATGTCTCAAAAGAATTCTGAAAGGGTTTCAGAAGATGGATGAATCTTTACAGTTCTAATTTTCAACAGTTAGCTTGAATCATTTCAACAGTTCCCATTTTTTTTTCCTCCTCAAGAAAAGCATTTAGAAGAAATGCTTTTGGTTTGTTTGTTTTTTATTTTTTTCATCAACATGTTCTGAGTCCACACCTACTCCGGGACCAGACCCTGTTTTAGATCTAGGAGACCCAGCAATGCATAGGACAGACACAGTCCCTCCTCTTGTGAAATTTACATTCTAGTGAAGGAAGAAAGAAATTAGATACATAAATAGATCAGGTAATTACAGGCAGTGTTAGGTGCTATGAAGAAATAAAACAAGGTCAAGAGACAGGGAGTGATTGAAGGGAGGCACAAGGAGTGATTCTGAGGTGTGAGGAGCTGTTGAAGGAACTGGCATTGGAAGTGAAATGTAAAACATGGAACCGAACCAGCTGTCTAAGTATCTGGGAGGACAATCTCAGTCGTAGTAAAAGCAAGGGTAAACCTGATATGATCTGGAGCAACAGCAACAGTGACAAAATAGCCTGGATGGCATGAAGTGGCCAATGCCACAATGGCAAAAACTGTACAAAGGAGGCGGGCAAGCATGGAATCATTCAGAGCCCTGAGGACTATGGAAAACTCTGGAATTTACTCTATGGGCATTGAACTCATAAAGACATTGAAGTGTCCTTAACAAAGGAATGGCGCAAGTTGATTGACAGGTTGAACCTCCCTAGTTTTTACATGGCAGATTCATTGCAGGAGAGCAGAGCTCTGCTCTTCTTTCCCTGAATGACTGCAGGAAATAGTGGTGCTGCTTTCCCTAGCAAACAAGGAGTGAAAAATCCCTTTGTGTTCAGCAGGTCAAGGTAACTCCTAGGACACAGCTTTTCAGTAAAAAGCAATCACTGGTGTTCACTAGAGTCTTGATGAAGTCTTTGTTAAGTGTAGTATATTTCTTCAATTCTTCTACCTGAGCATATCTCCTCTTCCTATTATTTGAGCTAGAAGCAATAACAATGTCCTAAGATGTGCAGTTTTAGCAGGAGTAATAGTGAACATGTTCTCAAGTAGAGCCTTTTGGAATGATTCAGAAGTTGCAGCCCATTCTGTAGCAATGAGAAATGGATATGTCAGCCTTTTGTAAATTATAATGCATAGTGCAAATAAACATCATTATGAGGGATGGAATACCAAACATGCTTAAACTAGGGCAAGCATCTGCACTAAATTACTTTTCCTCATTTGGCCCATGGATCCTCTTTTTGTAAGCAAGTATTAGACAGAGATGTTTGGCATTGCAGTGATGACCATTCTGTCAAAGTTGGAAGCTTTCAACCCTGAATTACTTTGCAAAATATAAACCTTAACCTTGAGAGACTTGTAATCACCTGCGACATTTCTGTAAAAATTAATTAAATATTAAATAAAAGGAGCAAGGGACATAATCACGGTCAAGACTGGCACATTCTTTTCTACTGACTCTCAGAAGGAAGCACTTATGCAAAAATGCACTTTTACCTTGTTTATATTTCTTTCACTGAAATTTACTGAACAGGACCTTGGATGTAAATATCAAATCAGCCATTTGCTCTTTAGCACAGTAGTCCAAGGTCATTTCACCAAAGGGAGGAAAAATTAAAACTACATGAGACAGTAGCTCTGGAATGAGGCTTTAGGGTTACTAGTTAGTTAAAATATCAATTTCAAAGACTATGGAAAAAATCGAAAATCATTTTTTCCACTTAAAATTGTCAGACTGGTAATGCCGAAGTAGGAACATCATTTTCCCCTCAGCTGTGATTAGTACGGTGTGTAAAAAAATGTATGGGCAGGTTTTCAAGGTTATCAGGCTGACAGCCATAATGACTCCATTGTACTGCAGGAGTGTAGACCCTGGGATTTAAAGAGATCCTGCACAGGCCTCTCAGCTGGATGAAAGCATGGCTCGTGGTTTTGTTGGCCAGCTGAGTACACAGATCAAAAAGGTGGCATGTCTTTATGAAGTCAAAATTAGACTCTGTTTCTCATCCTGAAGACGGCTCAAATGTTATGATGACAAATACTCTATGATCTAAGGGTACCAGATCCAGAAGTGCACATTCTTCCTGATTTGCCAAGTTGAATATGTCTTTGTTATTACTCAACGCAAGAGTAGAACTAGCTTTGGAAAGATAGAAATTATTTGTTCCATCTAATATCCAGGTAGTACTAGCTTTTTAGGTTCTCTGTATGAAATGCTTAAATGAGATATCAATTAAGACTTCGGTAATTAATGAAGTGATTTTCCATATTGGAGTACACAAAATTATGAATTGACCTCGAAAGAAAAATGTTGAAATGAGACCTGGTCAAAGTATATATGCATAAGTCGTCACTAAAATGAGAGAAATATTACTTACTAAATTATAAAATAAGCACGATTTCAAGACAGTACTAAAAACTTGAATATGGTGATTTTAAAACAAAGAAAAAAGTTGATTTTTATTTATTTCTTTAAAATATATTGGATAACTATCCATATTCACTTACTTATGTAGTGTTAGTTATTTAAAATTATTACTCTTACTTTCTGTACTACCCATCAGTACAGAACCCGGTGGGTCTTCTCCTCCCCACATGCCTCTTTCTATGACATTTAACCACTTGGGTTCCAGGTCACCTGTATGAACGCAGAGTGAGTCTGCCACTGCTGCCCATTAGTACAGAATGTGTAGCTGAGATCAGGATTCTGCTGCTGGGTTGCCTGGGTAGAATCTTAGATCCACCTCTCACTTTCTGTGTGACCTTTGGTCAATTATTTGAACTCTCTGTTTTGGATTCCTGAACTTTAAAATGGGAGTATTAATATGACCTACCTTTGAGTATAGCTAGGATGGTTAAAAGGCATATAATACTGTATACATAAAATGCTTGGAGCAGCGGCTAATAAACCCTACTGCTAAAAGGATATTTAGTGGTGGTGGTAGACTTGTGGTGGTAGTGGTGATGGTGGTGGGACTGAGAACTTATGGTCAATCATTGGATACATATCTAAGAAATGACATACTAGGTAGTTGCAGTGGCTCACGCCTGTAATCCCAGCACTCTGGGAGGCCGAGGCAGGTGGATCACCAGAGGTCAGGAGTTTGAGAGACCAGCCTGGTCAACATGGCAAAACCTCATCTCTACTAAAAACACAAATATTATCTGGGCGTGGTAGCGTGTGCCTATAGTCCCAGCTACTAAGGGAGGCTGAGGCAGGAGAACTGCTTGAACCTGGGAGGCGGAGATTGCAGCTAGCCAAGAGTGATTTATCATTTTTATTTATTCCCATATAATTCACATCATGTACTGCAAATATCTGAATGTGATTTTCTTGTTCTGGATTTTTGTAATTATTTACCGTACGTAAACAGGTAATTTCATTTCTTCTGAATTCTTACGTTCTTAGATTTCCATCAATCTTCTTTCATTTGTCTTACCAACAGAAGAATTTGGCTGTATCTGATGTTAGGATATGAAACAGTATTTAAGAGAGATGTGTGAAACTCACTTCCTGTTCTCGGTCAGAAGCACCTGCGCACCTCGGTCAACACAGTTATCACAGCTTCAGGGATGCCACTCAATGTGCTTTAAATTTTTCCCACAATCGAGACCCAGCCCAAACTACTATGTGTACTCCTAGGTGCTTAAAAATCACATATGATACAATGTAGTATCTTATAGTGTCCATCAAAGGTTGCAGGTCAGTGTTCAACCAGAAATAAACCACGTTTGTTAAATCAACGAAGTTTACCTGGTTAATATCATTGGTCTAGGGGCTGCATTCTACTAAAGAAGAAATGTAAAGGTTTAAAGACCAGTTGTGTTTTGTCTGCATGAATCTAAATACACGTGTTGGTCTAATTAGATTCATCTTTTGACTCAGGAATTGAGCCTACTACTGCACTGTTGGTTTTAAGTCTTCCTCTGAAAAGAGCGTGCAGTGTCACCTCAGGTCACCCAAGCTCCCTGCCTATCCTTTTCTGCAGCCTTGGTGTTGATTCTTGGCAGAAGGAAAATTCGTTTTCTGTGAAATTGGGCTTCACATCCCCCACCCCATTTTCTTTCCATCCTCAGCAGCTACTCTACAGCAAGGTTTGGTCATGTCACATTTTCCCGATACTCTCGGTGACTCTTGCTCTGTTTCCACACAGCGTTTTCCGTCCTCCTGCACTGTCCCCAAAATGGTGACCTCTCTTTTTCCCATTTACTTATTCAAACACAATGGGCACCTCCTTGAATCAGGCATTGTGCTGGGCAGTGGAATGGATTTGTGAATAGGGTCACATAGCCTGCTCCCTGGAGCTTTCATTAAGCTGGGTACCCCCATGAACAGTGCAAACAGTCATGGGGAAAGAAGTGGCAAAAAGGGGTACTATCGTGGAATGGAGAAATTCAGAAAGGATTCTCACAAGAGGAAACATTTGAGCCCAAAAGACTTCAAGGAGTAGTTCTCATATTTGAATGTGCTTCACATAGGCCTTATTAAAAATACAGATCCCTGGGTCCTGCCATTAGATATCCTGATTTGTAAAGTGTGATGCAGGATTTATAATCTTCATCTTTAACCACTGGTCCAAGTTTTTTTGATGCTAGAATTTTATGGATCGAACAGTGATCACTACTATCTTACTGGTGGCCAAAGTATAAAAGGACGAAAAGGAGCAGGCACCCTTACAACCGGCAGGATGAGGGTGGGGGAGCGGCAGGAGTGAGGATAAAGAACGAACAAGGTAGAATTTCTGACAGAAAAGACAGCAGTTGGTTGTTAGAGGCTGCGTCTTCCTTCTCTAACTGGAATTTTTCTTTTGTTCTGGACTTATCTAAATAACAACCGTAACAACAAATATTAAACTTAAAATTAAAAACAAGTGCAAATAAATTTTATTCTTATATCCTTGCTTTCAAGCTGCTACTTAAGACAAAATGCCCTTGATTTCTTTATCGTACACAATATGAAATGAAATTCTAGAAATGACTCGTTTTTTTAATAGCTCCTATAAGACTTAAAGTGCATAGGACCTTGGTTTTACTCTTCTCTTTGTATCTGCTGAATATGATGGAAAAGCTACAGCACTGACAACATAATCTACAGTCTCAGATTCAGATTACCACCTGAATTGACCACACCATGATTATGTGCAACTAAATGAATGAATCTGTTAGGATATTTTCAGCTGTAGCAGAAACCCCAGTCAGATTCTGATAAACAGCATGGAAATGCATTCTCTCAGTTGAAGGTAGGACAAGATCCAGGCCTGAGTGTCTCAACAGCTCACTGTAGTCATTGGAGACCCAGGTCCTGGCTTCTGCTCTGCCAGTCTCAGAGGGTCACCCTTACCCTCAGCCTCAAGCCCTCATGGCTACGGGACGGCTGTGCAATGTTATCAATCACCTGGCCCTGTGCAGAGGAAGCGTCTCTTTTTCAAGAAGGAGAAACTTTTCTCAGAAGCCCTACAGTAGAATTTCTTCATGCTCGTTGGCCAGAATTGGGTTATAGTACCATCCATAAAGTCGGGATTGACAAGGAGGATAATACCGATTTTGTGAATTGGCTTATGTCCTCTGTCACAGAAGGGTTATTTGTAAGTCAATCACACGGCCATCCTAATGAGAGTCTCTCTGTGATGAAAAGGAAGTTTCTATTATTTTTAAAAAGTAATTAAATAAAGCATTAGAAAAAATGCCCATTGAAAAGCATCCAACACTATCCCAAGTTCCAAAAGCATGATATATTCATTAGTTAGTATTAGAAAATAATTTTGTATGTTATCATCTTTAACACTCTAAACTTAGTAAGCAACTTCCTGGAGCTGATGCGGACATCCAAAATGCAAGTTAGCTTAAATGGTTTGCATACTGTATTAATCTGAAAAAAATGGAGGAGCTAAAGTTAAACACAATGATTGCCCCTTTAGATAGACTTTGGTAATTTCGAATGTTACTTCATGGGCATATCATTAAATTAAATTACACTGAATTCAACAGAATGAAAATTTTAGCATCTTTTCCTTGGGTATCTGTCTTTACTGTAATGAATCATTTGTATATGTTGTTTTATTACAGTCACAAAAAAATTATGTATTAATAGGAAGAAAGAAGCAGGTTATTACCTGACACTGGAACAAAGTTATCACTTCTGGTTGCCATAGTAAGTCATATTGTGATGTTTTAAAAAACCTTCCAGCCGAATATTGTCCCCAGAAGCCTTTCAACATATATTGTTAAGATATAGGATACTTAATAATGGCTTAGATTTATGGGATGTTGCTTTTAATAATATTGCTGACTTTTTGTACTTCAAATATTTCTGACATTTTAATGTATTTTTCAGAATAAAAGTTTTAAGATCCTTCCTGCTTTTTATTTCCTTAATCCTTCTTTGCCTGCCTTAGTTTACTGTGCTTTGATTGCAGAATCTGACCAGCCTGGCTTCGAACCCCAATATAAGGAAGTTAAATAAAACTCTGAAGACATTTGACTCCTTTATGTCATATTTTTCCAGCCTAAAAATATAGCATAGAAACTTTGTGATTAAAAATAATATATATGCCTAGCATACAGTAGCTTGATAAATCATAGTGATGGCTATTGATATACATTGTATTTTCAGTGTCTTGAGAAACGGCTAATACAGATTCGTCACTCAACAATTACTTATTAAATGAATAAACACATCTACTTTGTGTGTGTGTGTGTGTTTGTGTGTGTGTAAAAGAGAGAGCGAGATGGAGTTTAAAAATTTAGTATCTAGATGGATTATTTATTGATAACACTAAGAAGCTAACACCTTCTAAAGTTTGACCCCAATCTGATCTTTCCCTTGTTTAGGGCCAAGATAGCTTCCTGTCTAACAGGTCAAAGATTGCTGAGTGTCACAAAATATTCAACTGAACAATGATAATATAAATACAATCAATTAAATAGTGGTACTGAAAAACTTCCAAAATATCAGGGTTTTGCATATTTAAGAAAATGATTTTGAGAACTGGATAAACCATATGGAAATAAGCACGTAATAGAGAAAATGATGGATATCCAAATATGGTTATTTGAATAGATCGAGAAAAGTGATAAAACCCTAGCTTACTAGGTCAAGAAAGAAAGAAGAAAACACAAATTACCAATATCAGAAATACGAGAGGCATTACCCCTGCACTATCTCTCAAACATTAATACAATAATATGAGAATATAATAAGGAGCTGCATGCTGAAGGAAGAAAGGAAAGAAGGAATAAAGGAAGGAAGAAAAGACATAAAGACCAGGAAGAAGTAAGCTATTTTGATTTGTGGATGACATGATTGTTCACACAGAAAATCCTAAGAAATCTACAAAACAACTAGTAAATATAATAAGCTAATTGAGCACAGTTCCGAGTTAGGCTTATGTTTAAGCAGTCAATGATACTTTTATATAAAGCAATAAACAATTGGACAATTAAAGCTTTAAAATACCATTCATAGTAGCACCAAAAAACATAATTCTTAAAGGTTATTTCAGCAAAAAGTGGGCAATATCTTTACAGAAAGCTACAAGACATTGCCAAAAGAAACCAAAAAATATCTAAATAAACTGTGAGACATAAAGTGTTCTTGGATCATAACACACAATAATAATATGTTAACTATCCCCAATTAATTTTAAATGTAATGCAATCCTAAATATAATCCTAGCAGACATTTTTGTAGAAATCTACAATTTTACTTTTAAATTTACAGGTAATGCAAATGAGCAAAAACAATAAAGCCAAAAAAACCAGAGTCAGAGGACTCATACCATGTGATTCCTAGACTTATAGAACTACTATCATCAAGCACTTGGTACCAGCGTTCAATCAACAAATGATACACAATTGTAAGAACAAATTAGACTCCAATCATCTTATTTTACACAAAGGTAATTGAGAAATAAAAATTTTTTTCAACAGAGGGTGCTAAAATAAATATCCACATAGAAAAAATAAAACGTAACCTCTATTTAACACTATACTCAAAACTTAAACTAGTTAATTGATAAAAATAAATGAGGAAACTAAAACTATACAGCTTTAAGAGAAAAAATAAAAATAAGTTTTTGTCTCTGTGACAATTATTTCTCATGGTACAGAATTAAATAATCATGACAACTGATGGAGTCCATCAAAATGAAAGAATTTCTGTTCATAAAAACTCCATCATTGAAAAAAATGGACAAATAACTCACTTGGAACAAATATTGACAAAACAATCCTTAACAAAGAGCTGAAATCTTGATAAATCCAATACTTATAAAGAATTTCTATAACTAATAATAAAAGCTAAAATAACCTCATATGAAAAATCTTAGCAGTCATTTCAAGGAAAGATTATAAATGACCAATATCTACATGAAATGTGCGCAGTATCACTTGTATTCAGGGAAATGTAAATTAAAACCTCTAGCAGATATAGAAGAAATAGAAAAAAACGATAAAATCTAACATGGGCAAGGGTGGAGTGCAATGGGAATGTTCATATGTTGTTGGTGAAACTGGAAAATGGTAGAACTGGTTTGCAAAAAAAGTTGTATTAAACAGCCAAAATTGTACTTATAACCCCACAATTCTAATTCTAGATATTTCCCTAATAGAAATAAAAATGTCTACAAATACTTACATAGGAATATTCACAATTGCCACATTTTTCAGTTGTTGCTTTATGGCAGATATTATTATTTTATTCACTGCGTACCTATAATTATTTGGTGAGCAAAATAAAAAAATTATATCATGACTACATAGTACTGTGTTACTAAATAATATGTAAGTAACCAAAAATCAAAAATATAAAATTTTAGTAATTTATGTCATTATATATTTTTTATATAAAAGAAATATGTATGCCATTTCCCATCATTTTTTTCTTGATTTCACGAAAACTCCAAGTAGGAAAGACTTCTGGTTTTAAAAAGTATGTAAATTAACCTTTACATTTGCATCTAAAGTTATTTTAAAGACCATCTAACCCAGCTCCCTCAGTTTACCAAAAAAAAAAGAAAAGATATTCAAAAAAGTCAAGTGGTTATTTATACTATCGTGGAAGAAAAGAAACAGAATACAGCATATGACAAGATGTAGAAATCCATAGAACTTCTATAACGGAGACTACTTTATTTATTTCTATAGGTACAATGACAGTGCTATCCATATTTAATTTTATTTTCATTGTCTGTCTGTTGATCTTATAGAAAGTCAATGGGCATTGACTTTGAATGAGTACTAAAGAAGGCCATTTTATAATAGAGTTATAAAACTAGCACTGAATTATTAATTTATCACAACTTGCTATTTCAAATTCTACTATTCTTCCTTATATTTCTATTAAAAGTAAAATAAATTATTAATAATTAGCAGTTTTCTGATTTTTTTTCACTAGAGCTTATATTAGGTTCTATTAATTAAATTAGATGACCTCTCATACTGTCAGGATAGAAAAATCCATTTGTAAGCACAAAGTGGAGATCTGATGAGGCAAACATTGATTTGTTTTTTCCAGTAGCATGTGTATCGATCATCAACATCCAGTCAGATTTAGCTTTTCCTAACCGTGTGATGTTTTATTGCAAAATATCTAGAGTGTGGTGCCAGCTACTCAGAGCAGCTGGTGTCAAAGGGTAGTTTGATCTGTATTGTAAAACTAACAAGACTGCAATTTAAAAGGCTAAAGGGCAGCCACTGCAACCAGAAGGGAGTTAAACCAAGAAGTCATGTCTATTCACACATGTTCTGTGCCCTTCAGAATTTACAGAAAACAATTTGACTGTCATTCCATATCTGAGTATTTAAAAATCAGCAGCAAAGTGTCAACATGTTTTTAAATTTAGTGCCAGATAAATATTTAAAGCACAATTATCTGGATCTCTTCATTCATAAATATCTTAGAAATATATTTTCTTTAGAAATATGTGTTCTCTCCACCAGGCAATACAGGAGTAATTTTAGTTCATCTTGGCATAGCGGAGTCCTTCATCTTTTGTGCACTTCTGCTCATCTTGGCTGTGCACTTCCTCCTAGCCACTAAATGACCACATACTCCCTCCAACCCAAACTTTCCCTTCAGGGATTGAGCTGATTTACATAATTTTTCACTAGCTAATTAGGTTTTTCAAGTTCATACATTATTTTATGGAATTCTTAGCACATTTGAATGTTTATTATATAAATTTTAATATAAAAGACTTTGGTCAAATTAATACACTTCTAATTGTAGAATCTTAGACATCAGTAGGGCTGTCTTCCATCAACATAGGGACAGGATGAGTGGAAACCTCCAAATTCACGCAACTTGCAAACCCATCAACTCCATTATCAAGTACTGGACTCAGTGCTTGGGAAAAAATAAAGTATTACTTCAAATAAGAACATTCTTTTCAAATATTTAGATAATAAAATTAATATTTTGGGGTTTTATAAGTTTGTAATTTATCTGGATAGTGAATAATTAGATATCAAGGGTTTCCTGCAATGTGGGGAAATTATATCAATTTAAATCATCTTATATGTAATTATAAAATATGCATATTTTAAAAGTCTAATAAAGATTAGATAGCATAAGATATTTTATATTAATAGGTTTTTTTCAACTGGATGTGTTGAAAAAATTATTCTGGTGCGTCATTAAGTCAATAACATCTAATTCTCCAATTCTGGAAGGTGTTAGAAAATAGAAAAAGATAGATTTTTAGAAATTTTATAATTGCCGGTGGAAATTACTTTTAAATAACTCATTATCTGAAGAAAATGTAGAGACCTTCTAATATTATATAGTGAACTGTATAATCAAAAAGGTTAATATGAAGAGAAAAATAAATTGTTAGAAGCTGTCATTATGAAATCAAGAAGAGGTGATCTTATTAAGACAGAAAAAGAGAAGAAAGGATAGATCTTTAGTGATGGAAAAAAAAGAACGGAAAAGCATAGAGAAAAAATGGTCATGATATTTAGAAGAGAGAAAGTATTACAGGCTAGATATATATGTATAAAGAATAGAATCATCTCAGCAAGCTAGAGAGGAAAGTGGAATGGGAACACCAAAAACCTGGCATGTCAAGCCAGAGATTTTTGAATTTGATCTGAGAGAGGTGTAGGTTTCAGGGTCTGGAAGAGGCATGATGGAAGCATCCATTGACGACGCATCTGCTGGGTGACCCCGCCAGTGCAGGAGGGTCACCACTGACCCCGCTTAGGGCATGACTGAGGGTGGCTGAACTGCCTATGAAAGATGGATGACGTGATACCGAACCACAGTCCTAGCATGTCAAAATGAGATTATGATGTTTATTTGCACACTTGATTTGTGCTGTAATCAGTTTCTATTTTTCGTCTTTCCAATGACTCCTTTGACCAGCTCTGTGCATTATGGATAAAGCAATCAGAACACAAATTGTCAGTTTGGCTCATCACAATCCCTGAAGAGCTCAGTGAACACAGTGACCTGTTTTCCCAGCCATCTCACAATAAAAACTAAACTGTGCCAACTTTTTAAAGGAAGATTCTAGAAAAAGTCATGGTATAACCTGCCAGCTCAGTTCCAGGAAAAAGTATTGAGTGAAATGTTATGTGAAGACAGAATGTCTGTTGCATGATTCAACACTGTGATGGTGGAGATGACTTCTAAATTATGGATGATGACTACAGCCACATATGCCCTCCTATCAATTCTCTAGCTAGCTTCTTGCCTCGGATGTCCAATACCATCATGCTTAGTCTGTAAGAATATTCTACTGTTTTTCTTGTTAATATTTTCAATGTTAGCATTTGTTTTTGTTGCCTTCAATGTATTTTTATATATGTAAAATACTTGTATGATTAAAGATCAAAACTATTGTTTTAAACATACTCATACAAGTCTTGCAAACTTGTCTACCTGTTCTTATCCATAATTTTTGTTAGTTCCTAGTTTGATACTCATATATGTGTCTAATGTTTGGATATATTCTTATTTCTCCTTTTTTTAATATAATGTACACAGTATATCCTGCACCTCCTGCTTTGATTGCTTACAAATATATCCTAGTGATTTTTCATTCTCTCTCTCTCTTTCTTTGTGTGTGTGTGTGTGTGTGTGTGTGTGTGTGTGTGTGTTTACAGTTAACAACATTCCACTTGGTGATGTGTTCTAGGTTGGTGAGCATTAATTTTGTTCTTTAGTTTTTTGTTTTTACCAATAATGGCCTACTGAATAAACTTGTACATTTCCCCTGTTTGTGGAGGTGAGTCTTACAGCTATATTTATAGAGTTGGTATTGCTCAGTCAAGTAATACAAGGAGTAACAAGTTTCTTAGATATTATCAAATTAGTTCTTCCCATAGGGATTCTATCAATTTGCACCTCCAACAAGAAATCAGAGCAACTGATTCTCCGAATCTTGCCAAAAGAGCACATTTTCAAAGTTTTCTAGTTTTGTAAGCTGATGTGTGAGACATAATACTTGGTTCTAAAATTTTTCTAACTACATAGCAAGTTAGCAAGCATTACAGAGGAATGACAACTTGTTCTCATTTTATAGTTTTCTAAAACTATAAATAGAAGTGTTCTATTACTTAGAAATAGCTCTTTAGTGTCCTCAGATTTGCAGAACAACTTTTAAAATACCAATAGCAGGCATTACAACATTGGTTCATTTGTCAGCCAGGGGAAGAGCTGAATCTTTCTTTGTATTTTCTAAAGAAAAACTTTATAAAGCCAATTTTACATTTCATTTGGAAGTGAAGAAGACTGCCATCTGGACTCTAATATTGCACATAATATGGTTGAATATGCTGCATTATAATATTGCACATAATACAGTTGAATATGCTGCATTACAGTCACACTGTTCCAACTTATGTGTATAAATATTTCTTTCATTTGAATAAATAAAATGACTTTCAGATGCTCTTCTAAATTAATTGTCAGTTTCCTAAGATTTGACATTCAGTATATCATCCATTGCAATTAACCAAGAAGCAAAAAAAAAATAATGATTTTTTATTTTCATGGAACAATGGGATTTCATCTAGATTTTCTGATTAATTTGGTATTTTACTTTGCCATTATAATTCAATTGATGTAGCTTTTTCTGTTCATTCCTCAAAGGCATTTTTATCATCCATGAAAATCTGAATAAAAAGGAAAAATATTTCAATATTAATTTTCTCCCACAGGGATCTTTGTGCTGCTGCACTGCAAATAACTATGTAGAACAGGCATTTTCAATGTTTTTTTTGTGCCAGAAAGCAAGTTTCAACTCTTTCATATGGGTATTTTTTATTGCTCACAAAACAAATGAAAAAAACTGAAATTACTTATTATTATCAGCAATATTGATTATCCAATTATCCAACAACAAAATAAAGGTAGCTGGCCGGGCGCGGTGGCTCATGCCTGTAATCCCAACACTGTGGGAAGCCGAGGCGGGCAGATCACGAGGTCAGGAGATCGAGACCATCCTGGCCAACACGGTGAAACCCCGTCTCTACTAAAATACAAAAAATTAGCCGGGCCTAGTGGCGGGCGCCTGTGTTCCCAGCTACTCGGGAGGCTGAGGCAGGAGAACGGCAGGAACCCGGGAGGCGGAGCTTGCAGTGAGCCCAGATCGCGCCACTGCACTCCAGCCTGGGCGACAGAGCGAGACTCCGTCTCAAAAAAACAACAAAAAAAGGTAGCTAACAACCCCTTTTTGGTATATTATGTCATGCTAGGAAATAAATTATTATTAATATGTTTGTATATAAGAGGCTATTATAGTCTACATCATATTTAAAGCACCAGTACTTGGTTATCAAATTATTTTCTTAGTTATGCAGCTTCATTCTCACTATACTCATATATTTTTTCTAAAGAGAACCAAGACAACATAAAAATGTAGCATCATGTTCATCATTGACTTTTTAACAGAGAAAACATACAAATAGCAATAAATGCTTCATACTTTAATAACTGGATTGTCATAAGTCCTTCAATATATACATTGGGTAGGTTCCAGTGATGCTTTAGCTCATAGAGAAACCCAACACATTTTGATTATAATGAAACTAAATTTTTGTGTTTCAGTCTAGAAGCAAAATATATCCTGAGAAAAAAGTTTTGAAATAGGCGTGTGTTGGTCAACAGGTTAATTACTTGTCATAGGTAAAAATGGAGGGAGAAAAGCTGTGTGGATGAAGTGAAAATTTTATTTCCAAAGATCATGTGTATACACATGTATTTTCCAAGGATCTAGAGAGGGTTCTGATGACAAAACCTCCAGGTTTAGCTGTTACAATCACTAGATCTTGATTCCTCGGGCTGCGTGTCTTGATGCCACACAAGTCAGCACTTAGCATATGGAGAACCTAAGTGTCTTCCTCCCGTTTCCAGCATTGAATAAACATGAAGGCAACTACTCTGCCCAGTGATGAGCTTCTCTCCAAAGCCTCTGCATTTCCCTCAGCCTCATCTCAGCTTTCATGATTCCAACCTGCCATGGAGCTAGAAATAAACATTGTATTCTAAAATACCGAGCCAAGCTAGGTGACATGCTTACAGCACTTTGGTAGGCTGAGGCAGGAGGATGCCTTGAGCCCTGTAGTTCAAGACCAGCCTGGGCAACATAAGGAGACCTCATATCTACAAAATAAAAATTAAAAATTTAGCTGGGTGTGGTTGTGCAGACTGGAGTCCCAACTCCTCAGGAGGCTGAGGCAGGAGGTTCACTTGATCCCAGGAGGTTGAGGCTGCAGTGAGCCATGATCATGCCACTATACTCCAGCCTGGACAACAGAGTGAGACCCCATCTCCATAAAAAATGTTTAAAATTAAACAGGCATAGTGGCATAAACTTGTAGTCCCTGCTATTCAAGAGGCTGAGGAGGGAGGATTACTGGAGCCCAGGAGGTTGAGGCTGCAATGAGCTATGATTGCCCCACTGTACTCCAGCCTAGGCCACTGAACAAAACCCTGCCATAAAAAAATATACAGACTCCAAAATATCCCTCCACCCAGTTTTCAAGTTCCTTCACACTTCAGTTTTATGTTCTTTTGGCTCCTGCCCCTATCACTCACTCTCTACACATAATTCTGGAGACAAGCAGACAACGGGATATTCCATTCTTGGAATATACGAGGCACTTCAATGCCTCCTTGCTTTGATTTTAATCGCTTCTGCCTAAAATCCTCCTGTGCCCCAGTTGCCTCCCCATCGAATCTGTCTGGCCACGTGATTAGTTCCAGCCAATATAACTAGTGAATAATGATGATGAGTGCCCCACTCAGACTTCAAGAAGTGGTTGTGCCTCTCCCATTCTCTTTAGTCTTCTATTAGGTGAACGCAGAGGCTGAGGAGACCCTAGAAAGCAGCAAAGCTATGGCAAGGAAGGAACTCAGGTTCCAGAATGGTGGGGTAACTGTATACCAATATGCACAGCCTCATCAGGCTGCTACTCACACAGTAACAGGGCTCTATGAGGGCCACTAGCCTTTTGGAGCTGATTTGTTACAATTTGAAACACTAAATATTGCAGACCCTAGGAAAGGAGGAGGATTCCACAATTTAAACTGGGCCACTTGTCTCTCATGTTTTGTCTATTTCTGTTAAGTTTAGGAAAAAAAATTATTAAGAGCTTATTTTCATTAGAATACTACATTAGATTCCCTTGGGAATGTGACTATGATCAAAATATGGTCTTTATTTTTGAAAAACTTAAAATTTAATATTATCATAGTTTTCACTAAACTATAAGGAGATCTCCTTTGTTTACTTGTCATCTTGGAAAATATGATGTGTTCATAAAGAAGCAACTGCAGGTGAGGCTTTTAATTCTGTATTTTGTGCAAATAAGGGAAAAAATCCCTGTCAAATGCTATCTGAGAAATATTTCTCTAGACTGTTTAAAGACCTTCCTATGTGTAACGTACTGCACAAGTCACCATAGACACTTTGGAAGGACATAGTCCCTGAGTTAGTTTAAAATTGTAATGAAAAGCTGAAAAGTTAGATCATTTTCTTCTCCCATTTTGGAGGAGTGTCTTGTTTACATAAAAAGAAACTGTTTTCTCTCAGTTTCAAATAGTTTTAAACTAACAGAGAAATCAACTGGATAAAAGCAAAAAGAAGTTAATTGAAACTCTATAATGGGATCTTAACTTTCTTCTCTATGAGGAAAACAAAGTTTCATAGAAATGAAAATAATTCTTTTTTAAGAGGCAAAAGTAGAGTCTAAAAAATTTAGTTTAAAAAGCAATTTATGCCCCAGGCGCAGTGGCTCACTCCTATAATCCCAGCATTTTGGGAGGCCAAGGTGGGCAGATCACCTGAGGTCAGGAGTTCAAGAGCAGTCTGACCAACATGGTGAAACCCTGTCTTTACTAAAAATACAAAATTAGCTGGGCATGGTAGTGCATGCCTGTAATCCCAGCTACTTGGGAGGCTGAGGCAGAAGAATCGCTTGAACCCAGGAGGTGGAGGTTACAGTGAGCCGAGATTGCGCCACTGCACTCCAGCGTGGGCAACGAGTGAAACTCTGTCTCAAAAAATTTTAAAAAAGCAACTTATTCTCACAGCCAGTATCCTCCTGGAGTAATACATCATCAATAAACAATTCACAAAACGCTGTGTGAAATTTTAATTTTATTTATATTCTTTTGGGCCATGTTAAACATACTACAGTGCAAGAGAAATCCCTTTAAATAAAGGACATGCCTTAGCGGCAATCGCCTGATGTACTTCAGATTAGCCTAGGGGATACCAGCATATGCTTTGATAAGACAGTAAATGCCTTCCTGCTTTTTAAAGTAATTCTCTCATGCAAATTGCTTGTATGATGTTATGTAACAGCAATTTTTTTTTTTCACTTAGGAGGCCTGTAGTACTTTAACAGAGAAACCTGCTTAGCAGTTAAGTAAAATACTCAATTTGATCTAAGAACAAACACATGTACCAATTCCTTAAAGAATCAATATCGTAAAAATGGCCATACTGCCCAAGGTAATTTATAGATTCAATGCCATCCCCATCAAGCTACCAATGACTTTCTTCACAGAATTGGAAAAAACTACTTTAAAGTTCATATGAAACCAAAAAAGAGCCCGCATCGCCAAGTCAATCCTAAGCCAAAAGAATAAAGCTGGAGGCATCACGCTACCTGACTTCAAACTATACTACAAGACTACAGTAACCAAAACAGCATGGTACTGGAACCAAAACAGAGATATAAATCAATGGAACAGAACAAAGCCCTCAGAAATAATGCCACATATCTATAACCATCTGATCTTTGACAAACCTGACAAAAACAAGAAATGGGGAAAGGATTCCCTATTTAATAAATTGTGCTGGGAAAACTGGCTAGCTATATGTAGAAAGCTGAAACTGGATCCCTTCCTTACACCTTATACAAAAATTAATTCAAGATGCATTAAAGACTTACATGTTAGACCTAAAACCATAAAAACCCTAGAAGAAAACCTAGGCAATACCATTCAAGACATAGGCATGGGCAAGGACTTCATGTCTAAAACATCAAAAGCAATGGCAACAAAAGCCAAAATTGACAAATGGGATCTCATTAAACTAAAGAGCTTCTGCACAGCAAAAGAAACTACCATCAGAGTGAACAGGCAACCTACAAAATGGGAGAAAATTTTCGTAACCTACTCATCTGACAAAGGGCTAATATCCAGAATCTACAATGAACTCAAACAAATTTACAAGAAAAAAACAAACAACCCCATCAAAAAGTGGGTGAAGGATATGAACAGACACTTCTCAAAAGAAGACATTTATGCAGCCAAAAATCACATGAAGAAATGCTCATCATCACTGGCCATCAGAGAAATGCAAATCAAAACCACAATGAGATACCATCTCACACCAGTTAGAATGGTGATCATTAAAAAGTCAGGAAACAACAGGTGCTGGAGAGGATGTGGAGAAATAGGAACACTTTTACACTGTTGGTGGGACTGTAAACTAGTTCAACCATTGTGGAAGTCAGTGTGGCGATTCCTCTGGGATCTAGAACTAGAAATACCGTTTGACCCAGCCATCCCATTACTGGGTATATACCCAAAGGATTACAAATCATGCTGGTATAAAGACACATGCACACGTATGTTTATTGCGGCACTATTCACAATAGCAAAGACTTGGAACCAACCCAAATGTACAAAAAACGATAGACTGGATTAAGAAAATGTGGCACATATACATCATGGAATACTATGCAGCCATAAAAAGTGATGAGTTCATGTCCTTTGTAGGGACATGAATGAAACTGGAAACCATCATTCTCAGCAAACTATCGCAAGGACAAAAAACCAAACACCGCATGTTCTCACTCATAGGTGGGAATTGAACAATGAGAACACATGGACACAGGAAGGGGAACATCACACTCCAGGGACTGTTGTGGGGTGGGGGGAGGGGGGGAGGGAGAGCATTAGGAGATATACCTAATGCTAAATAAAAAGAAAAATCACATACAGAGTAACAATAATTTAATTGTTACTCAATTTTTTTCCACTCTATTTTCATCTTAAGTTACATAACACATTGTTTAACTTGCCAGCTGTGGTGGTGTTTGGTGCAGTTGCAGTTGTGCTCTGTGGTGGTGTTTGGTGCAGTTGCAGTTGT
>NW_026652278.1:177270735-177273256 GCF_009828535.3 Hylobates moloch
GTTTGGTACAGTTGCAGTTGTGCTCTGTGGTGGTGTTTGGTGCAGTTAGCAGTAGTGCTGTGTGGTAGTGTTTGGTACAGTTGCAGTTGTGCTCCATGGTGGTGTTTGGTATAGTTGGCAGTAGTGTTCTGTGGTGGCGGGTGGAGGAGAGAGATGACTCCTAAGTGGGTCCACTCCTGAGCATTAGAGAAGCTCCCTCTGATCACTGGCTTTGTGCCTGACTTTCCTTTGTTAGGTGGTGTTGTCCATAGGGCTCTCTCAGGGAGGGGCTATACCCTTCACAGCAGGTCCTTTGGAGAGAGGTATGCCTTGTCACTCCACTCACTCTGCAATCCCAAGCACCTCACTCTTCTCAGCGTTGAGAATGACAACTTCCTCACTTCTTGGGCATTGCAGAAGCTGGCAAGTCCCAACAGACTGCCAGCAGTGGGGGTGGGTGGAGTGACCCTATCCAGTCACTGGGTGCTTCCCAGGGGAACTGGAACTTTTCCCACCCACAGAGTTCAGGCAGAGGTGGCTCCGCAGTGTTGGAATCCCCAACTGGCATGTCCCACCTGGCTGGGAGCAGCATGGGCGAGTGTGGTTGCCTGCACTGTCATCCAGGTGTTTCCTGTTGGGACCTGGAGCTGCACCTGCCCCCAGAATTCAGGAGGAAGTGGGTCCACTGTGCTGGAGGCTCTTGCAGGCCTGGCCTGCCCAGCTATGAGCAGCAGAGGCAAATGAAGTCACTGCCTCCCACCATCCAGGTGCTTCCTGGTGAGCGGTGACAGCGTGCTGGCAGTCCTCACAGCCCTCGCTCACTCTTGGCGCCTCCTCTGCCTGGGCTCCCACTTTGGCGGCTCCTCAAGCCCCTCAGCCCACCAGTGCACTGTGGGAGCCCCTTCCTCGGCTGGCCAAGGCCAGAGCCGGCTCCCTCAGCTTGCCGGGAGGTGTGGAGGGAGAGGAGCGAGCAGGAACCTGGGCCACGCGCTGCCCTTGCGGGCCAGCTGGAGTTCCAGGTGGGTGTGGGCTTGGCAGGCCCGCACTGGGAGCCACTGGCTGGCCCTGCTGGCCCTGGGCAATGAGGGGCTTAGCACCCGCGCCAGCGGCTGTGGAGGGTGTACTGGGTCCCCCAGCAGTGCCGACCCACTGGCAGGCCTTAGCTGCCTTCCCGCGGGCAGGGCTCGGGACCTGCAGCCCGCCATGCCCGAGCCTCCCCCACTCCATGGGCTCCTGTGCAGCCAGCCGAGCCTCCCGGAAGAGGACTGCCCCCTGTTCCATAGCACCCAGTCCCATCGACCACCCAAGGGTTAGCAGTGCGGGTGAGCAGCGTGGGACTGGCTGGCAGCTCCCCCTGCGGCCCCGGTGCAGGACCCACTGGGTGAAGCCAGCAGGGCTCCTGAGTCTGGTTGGGGGACGTGGAGAACCTTTATGTCTAGCTAAGGGATTGTAAATACACCAATTGGCACTCTGTATCTAGCTCAAGGTTTGTAAACACACCAATTAGCACCCTGTGTCTAGCTCAGGGTTTGTGAACGCACCAATGAACACTGTATCTAGCTGTTATAGTGGGGACGTGGAGAACCTTTATGTCTAGCTCAGGGATTGTAAACGTGCCAATCAGCGCCCTGTCAAAACAGACCACTCGGCTCTCTGTAAAATGGACCAATCAGCAGGATGTGGGTGGGGCCAGACAAGAGAATAAAAGCAGGCTGCCCGAATTAGCACTAGCAAGCTGCTGGGGTGCCCTTCCATGGTGGAAGATTTGTTCTTTTGCTCTTTGCAATAGATCTTGCTACTGCTCACTCTTTGGGTTCACACTGCCTTTAAGAGCTGTAACACTCATGGCGAAGGTCTGCAGCTTCACTCCTGAAGCCAGCGCGACCACGAGCCCACCGGGAGGAATGAACAACTCCAGAGGCGCTGCCTTAACAGCTGTAACACTCACCGTGAAGGTCTGCAGCTTCACTCCTGAGCCAACGAGACCACGAACCCACCAGAAGGAAGAAACTCCGAACACATCCGAACATCAGACACACCGCCTTTAAGAACTGTAACACTCAGTGCGAGGGTCCTCGGCTTCATTCTTTAAGTCAGTGAGACCAAGAACCCACCAATTCCGGACACACTGGGGGGACCTGGAGCTGTGCCTGCCTACACATTTCACGCAGAAGCAGAGCTGCTGTGCTGGAAGCTGGCTTCTCACCGGGCCCTGTCTGCTGAGGAGCAGTGGAGTTGCTGTGCTGGAAGCTGGCTCCTTACGGTGCCCTGTCTGCTGAGGAAAGGTGGAGTAACCGGCTCCTCACCGGGCCCTGTCTGCTGAGGAGCAGTGGAGTCACCGGCCCGTGATCGGGCCCTGTCTCCTGAGGAACAGTGGAGCAACTGGCTCCTCACGGTGCCCTGTCTGCTGAGGAGCGGTGGAGTTGCTGTGCTTGAAGCTGGCTCCTCATGGTGCCCTGTCTGCTGAGGAAAGGTGGAATAACTGGCTCCTCACAGTGCCCTGTCTGCTGAGGAGCGGTGGAGTCGCTGTGCTGGAAGCTGG
>NW_026652278.1:177273266-177274094 GCF_009828535.3 Hylobates moloch
CGGTGGAGTCGCTGTGCTGGAAGCTGGCTCCTCACTGGGCTCTGTCTCCTGAGGAACGGTGGAGTATCCGGCTCCTCACAGTGCCCTGTCTGCTGAGGAGCGGTGGAGTTGCTGTGCTGCAAGCTGGCTCCTCACTGGGCCCTGTCTGCTGAGGAACGGTGGAGTAACCTAACTGCTCCTGGGCACTGCGACTGCAGGTGGCCTCTATGGAGCTGTGGCACCGGCACCAGGCTGTGCTGGTGTCCCCGGCCTGCTGGGGGAGTCCCTGTGGACCCGAGTGTTGCCTCCGCAAAGACTCCAGGCAGTTATGTGTATCTGCCTAGGTGGATTGTGGGGGAGGGGAAATCTCCCGTTCCCAGGCTGGCAGGTACCGTGCTCAGCTTTGCTCCCCTCTGTTTTCTGTGTCCCCTCCCTGCCTTGGTGGATCCTAACACAGTTTCTTAGAGGATCAGCTTACAGGGTCAGTGTTTACCCCCCACCCTGTCTCCTTTCCCTGAGAACAGCGCAGGCTGGCGGCTTCTACTCCGCCATCTTGACCCCTCCCCTTGTTTAATTTAATTTTATTTTTTATTTAAAACTGTTTAGTTTTCAAGTGTTTGGAGACTTTCTTGTTATTTTTCTTTTGATCTCTATTTGTATTCACTTGTGATCAAATAACATACTCTGAATTATTCAATTTTTAAAACACTTATTGGGTTTTTTTATGGCTAAGGTCACAGTCTATTTTGATAATCTGTGCACACTTAGAAGAGGTAGCGTATTATAAATGTTTATTAGATCCTGTAAGTTTTTTTTTTTTTTTTTTTTGAGACTTAGTCTCGCTCTGTC